>NW_020175186.1:690772-795866 GCF_003031525.2 Neophocaena asiaeorientalis asiaeorientalis | reverse complement strand
CCCCTTAAAAAAAAAAAAAAAAAAAAAAAAAAGTGTGGTCCCTGAACAGCAAGCAGTGTGGGACCAACAACATTGACGTCACCCGGGAACTTGTTAGAAATGCAGGCTTTCAGGCCCCACCTTAGATCTGAATCCAGATCCGCTTTATAAGGTTCCCAAGTGATTCACATGCACATTAAAGTTAGAGAAGCACTGATACAGAGCAAAGCTCGGGGTTTGAATGGAAGTTCCACAGCTTACTAGCTGGGTAAACTTGAGTAAGTTATTTTTTAAATGACATTTGGGAGGATTAAATGAGGTAGTATACAATTGACCTGTGAACAATATAGGGGTTAGGTAAAATCCATAAGTAACTTATAGTCAGCCCTCCGTATATATGGTTCCTCTGTGTACCAGTTCCTCCCTATCTGTGGTACCACATGTGTAGATTCAACCAGTCATGGATTGTGTAGCACTGTAGTATGAAAAAAAATTCTCACGTAAGAGGACCCATGCAGTTCAAACCCATGTTGTTCAAGGGCCAACTGTCTAAGTAAATCTGTCAGCACTTGCCCTCTCCTTTGAAGTCATGGATATTAGAAATTAGAAGGCAATAGTAAGAAAAGGTCTTTTAAAAAAATTTAGCAGAAGAAAGAACTGGATTAAAAATCAGCTCTAAAAACCTAATCTTAGTAGTGTCATAAGCTAGCTATATGCGTTTGGTCTAGCTGTTATCTGCCTCAATCTCTGTTCTGAATCCATGAAACTCAAATGAGATTAATATATATATAATAATTTTCATATATATTGTGCTTTCATGATTTTAATATAAACTGTCATGTAAATAGAGGTGAGTGAGTTGAGCAAACGTTGTTGGATTGGTACTTTGATCAAAATTAGATTCAGGAATAGTTGCCTTCTGGAAATATTAAGGGGTCATTTAATTTATCTTTACTTTAGAATCTCCCCTTTACCCAACCTCTGCCCACCTCACTGTCTGCCAAACAAGGAGGAATAATCCTAAATGTATGTTTGATTTAGTTATAACGATGTTGATTTTAAAAACAGGAGGATGTAGTTCCTTTAGAAAATTGGGTTTTTCTTTTTTTTAACAACTTTGATTTTCTCTTATCAGATACAAAGATGAAAGCGATTATGCCTTACGTTACATGGAGAGTAGTTGGAAAGAGCAGCAGAAGGAAGAAGCTAAGAGGTAAGCACAGATGTAACACGTTTGTGCAGAAATGTCCTAAAAATTCTTTTCTGTTCCCTCCTTCAGTTGCATCATTGGGAGCAGGGGCTTTGGGCCATGCTGTTTGAATTCCAATCCTACTTACTTGCTGTGGGGCTTTAGACAAATTCCTTAGCCTTTTAAATCTGTTTTCCCATTTGTAAAATGAGAATATACTGTTTTCATTCATTGAGGTTTTGTGAGGATTAAGATAATGTGTACAAGTTGCCCAGTGCAGTGACTCACCCATGTAGGCACACAATAAATGCTAGAGGCCTCCCCTGATCCCATTGTAGCATGTTATTTTTCTTTCCGCATCCTTAATTCCCTTTCCACATAAGATACATCTCAGTCTTGCTAACCTGTACCACCGCTGGCCTCAAGGACCTGTTGAGGAATATGAAATTCCCTATGTCTGATTCCTGTTTGGCCACCTGATATCAAATAAATGATCATTTCTTGGATAGGGGTAACAAATGATTACTTTGTTTATAATGTTAACTTGGTGAAATAATTCACCTCATTCTCAACTCAGGATATTAAACCTCTTTCTCCCTCTTGCCGTCCCTCCTCTAACTAGATAAAATATCAAACTAAAGTGTTGGGAAGGGAAAAGAAAAGAATGTTATTTATTGAATAAATGTTTCTTGTTCTTTATTTTTTAAAGCTGATGAGATAGTTTATATTTATTACTGTAATGGGAATATTAAGGTGTTGAGGTTATATGTAAGGTCTTTTTTCCACTATAACTTGAGGCAGTGGCAGTGGCTCCTGGTAAAAAGTATTCCTGCTTCGTCTGTTTTCAGTGGTAAAGGCTTGAGGCATTTTGAGTGCATCAGCACATTCCATGTACGCTCCCAGTTGAAATTTCATTTTTGCTTTTTTAAAGAGAGCAGTAATTTCATGTATATTGATAAATACCCCCTTTTTTCCACTGACAGTTTAAGACTAGGTATGCAAGAAGATTTAGATGAAATGAGACGTGAAGAAGAAGAAATGAGACGTCGAAAGGCCAAGAAGCTGAAGAAGCATTAGCTGCTGCTTTTATTTATTTTTGTGAAATTCTGAAAACAGTCTGCTGCAAGGAAGTCCTGCCTTCAGACTGAAGAAGCCCCTTATTTTAGAATTCTACTTGGGTACTCAAGGAGAAGGAATGCATACTGTCATCTATCTGCAGGCTGTCGTTAGAGCATAAAGTATTTTCAGATACTTTCCAGGGTGAAATCTGTAATGCAGATGACATAACACCCAGTGAGTGCTCTTACGAAGCTAACTGTTCACAGGTGCCACCCTTGATCCTGATGAGCTATGCACTCTCATGTGGGGCCGCTCACAAGTCAGCCAATCTTACGTTATTCCTTTGCTACTCCAAAAGGAAAAAAAAAAAGGATTGCTCCTTTACTTCCGTAATTCTGCTGATGTGTGAGTATGGCACTGCCTGGCTCCCAATCAAATTTATTTTGTCTTGATGAGGAAACTGGCCCTTCCATTAATGCTGCCAGCAATAAAGTGACCTGTCCTAACCTATATGTTTGGATTGAGAACTTGAAAATGTAGAGTAGCTGTTATAATTATATGGATGTCATTTCTGTGACTTTGCAGTAAAAAGTAGAATAAATTGTATTCTGCATTATTCATGGATTGGATGCTGAGCATTCTTATTCACTAATTTAGGTGATCAGGCAATTAACAAAAATGTTTCCAAGTTAAAATACAAGTTATGCCATTTTATATAAGAATATTCTTTTCCACGGTTTACTTTCAGATTTATTGTTACATTGGCTTTAGTGTAAAATAGACAAGGTCACTGTGCTGTTTGATTTTTATCTAAAAATTTCATTTTTATATTGAAGAAAAAATACTTATTTTATTCAAACATTAGATTTGGACGAATAATAATAGTTTAAAAAATAAGGAAGTGACATGTGAGGCTCCCCTCCTCCCCATTCCGCTCCCCCATTATAGAGATATTTTGGAATCCAAGGTGCCCTGGACCTTTGCATGTTAATGACTTTGTATTTTTATCTTAAATTCTTTAGTGATTAACGGTAAAAAACCAAAAACTAAATTTATGTGTATCAAGACCACCACCTTCTCTCTTTGCCCATATTGCACTTTTATTTCAAACTATGCACTGTGAAGAGATTTTTTTCCCAGGTGGAAAGGATGTTCCCTGTTACTGGTATTTACTAGGCTGTGGAACATCTTCATTCTCACCTTTCTTCAAGTCATATCTATAGACTTGTTATATCTCTTAAGCCTCAAGTCCACGCACTTCCAGTCGGGCTGACCTAGGTTCTGGCTGGAGAGAAGCCAAGTCTCAAGTAAAGTCAGCAACAGAAAATGAGGTATGATGATGCCAGAGAGCATTTGTCCTTGACTCTGAGGGTTGGGAACAGTGGGACATAAGCTTGTAGAACAATTCTGTAATAAACATTGTGGCTATCTTAAGCCATTGAGTGGTGGGGATTAGGAAGTAGGTGAGGTTATCCTACAAGAATCCTTACTCTTCAACAGGTCTAAAAGTTGTTTTTGTATATTCTTTGTTATCCGTAAAGCTTTCTTTATTCTCAACTTTGGGTGTTATAGATTATCACTATTAGCCTTCCTTAATGGGATGACCCATCCTTAATGGGAATACCAGTCCTTTTAAGACTTTTGACTCGAATTGAGTTTCAAACTTTAAAAATGCAAGAACTTAATTTTGAAGTTGAATCCTATGAAAGGTGTCTTCATCACTAGGAATAACACCCTTCTAATGATCACATAGAACTGTTAAACACTGGTGGCAGAAAAGCCTAGTGACTGCCTCTCACCAATCTCAAATACCTTCAGTGAAACTGATTCAAGGGTAGTGTGATATTCCATGTAATAAAACAGGTTTGGAACATTATTTCCTTTGCTGTCACTTACGTGATTTTTCTTTTCCCCTTCAAAAGTCTGGTGGTTTGCTTGAATATATTTTTTTCACTATTCAGACTCGTTGAAATCTGTAGTTGCAATCAAGTGCTTGTCACAGCTCAAAGATTTCTGGTGGCTTAAAGCTTACTAGCACTTTACTCAATGATATTGTGCAGTTATTTGTACAGAAAGGCACCATTGTGCTAGCTAAAAGTTCCAGAACTTGGTAGAAAAAGTCAGGTTGTGTCCTTATGTGTCATCACTTCTGGGTGCATTTCTCCTTCTATAATACAGATGTTGATTTCAGTTTTCTTCAGCATCAGCATTATAAAAGGGCACTCCTGTAGCTCATTAAAAAAAAAAAGGTTCTGAATCTTTTAATCTTAGCCTTGTTTCCAAATCCTGTCTTCCATTTTGTTCTGCATCTCCTGACCACTCTTACAAAAAGCTCACAAACCTTTGAAGAAACTGGAATAGGCTGTTATTTTATCAAGTTTACAAATTAAGTGCTTGATTTTTAATGTGTCCTCTACTGTTTTGATTTTCAGATTTTATTAATATTTGAAGATGTGCCTTTTATTGGATAATGTTAAGTCACGAATGTAGTAATGTTATTTCAGTATTGTAATAATGTTACATGATCATGGATGCGGCATCCTCAAATACGATGTGAAGGGAAAGTAGTTTTCATAAAACTCATATAGCTCTGATTGCACAGTCCCACTTGCTTTAGGTATTGCTATGTCAAAGCAGGGGGGACTTTCTTTAAAGGCTACTTTCAGAACTTGTCTTTGTATTTTCTCTAAACTGTAAATGCAATTATGTCCATTTGGAGGCCAGGGTACCACATGTCACAGGCAGCCTTACATGTGTGCTGTGAGAAGGTTCAAAGACTGTTAACAAGAAAGTCTATGGGAACTCGAAATTTCATTTTTTAATGTAATCCCCAAGATCTTTTCCAAGAAATACTGTTTTGTATTTTATAACTTAAAAGCAGCTGTTAGTACATTTCTGAGATATAGCAGGAGACCAAAACATGTTTGGAAAGAGAATAAATATATGAAGAGAGACTGGTTGTATTATTTTCAATGTGCTGAATATATTAGACTACTATTTATTTTGTGAATGGATGTGATGAAATAAATATTCAGGTGTTTAGTGTATGATTAAGAGTGGAATATAGATGTCTTTGGAGTTATTAAATCCATGTCTTTTACATAATGGACAAATCAAGTTTAAAGAAACATTTACATAGCATAGCTTGTTTTCTGGTGCTGTTGACCTGCAAGAGAATCTACTTTTGCATATACAGATAAAAGTTTTGCAATTTATGTATAAAAGATATTGTAGGCATTAAAAATATTTTATTGATATTTTCACTGGTTTGCATTTATTTACTAAAACTCATATTCCTTATTTCATCACCCTGAACATTATTCCAGCTAGAAACCCCAGTAGACTCATCGGACTTCAGAGATGGGGTTTATTTACCTCCTTACGCACACCTCTGTTCCTTCTCCCTTACACATTCCCGTCTGCTCAGCCCCTGCCACTGACACCTCTCCCCTCTTGCACCACCAGCTTAGAGAACTATTCTGGTATCAGACACCCAAGTTAGGAGAACTGTTTGGAGGTATAGTCGGGGAACAAGGGAAGAAGAAGAACTAGGTATATAGTTCCTCTTTTCAAGAAATGGAGTGGTTCTAATCCCCTATGATACAAAGAGCCTGAGAGAGCTGGGACGATGAGTCCTTAAGAATATATGAGGCAAGTGGGCACAGCCATGCAGCCAGAGAATGTAGGCACTTAACGGAATGTGTTGAGTCTAGGTCATACAGGTATCATAAAAGATGCTAGTATCCTAGATTTATAAATTATAAATTTTTGCTTATGAATTTTGAATTCACTTTTTCTATTAAAAAAAGTAATCCATACAGTGCATAGAGGCACTTAAAAATACTTCAGCAAACAAATGCCAAATAGTCATCAACAATATGCTGTCTGTGTAACCAAAGATCTACTTTGTTGGTAAGTGTGTACTTTTGAACAATGAAGCCATTGGTCATCCCAAAGCAACCACAGAATGGGAGCAGTTCCATATAATTTATTTTAAAAGTATTTGCTCCTGTTAGGTTTTCTTTCTTTCTTTTAGGGTCAGAAAGCTCAAACCACTTTTAGAGGGCTTATTGGGAATATCCTAGGGCTCAGACACCCAGGTTAATTGCATGGGTCTTATACTTAGGTTCTCATTCTTGGTCTCATGAACTCAAACTGCGTCATACTGAGGACTGGGCGGTTAGCTTTTGTTTCTACACATGCTGCCTGGATCAGCAGCAGTCACTGCTAAAAGAAAAGGCAACTACTTGTTTATTCAGGTGAGTAAGACTTTTGAACCAAGAGGTAGTCAAGATCTTGGATAACCCAGCCTCTCTTGCGTGGCTCCTTTCCTTGGCATGTAAAAGCATACCAAAGAGAAGACCTGGACCTTAATTTTGACTCTGCTACCGAGAACTGTGTGGGTTGGTAAGGTATTTAAGCCTCTCGACTTCATTTTTACCATTTTGTAAAATGAGGCTGAGGTTACTATAAGGATTAAAATACTGTATAGTTTAGTATCTAGCACCCAATATGAAAATGCCCTTTCCCCACATGGTGTAAGCTTTGGGCTTAATGATAGATGTGAAAAGGCCACAGAGAAATACCCCCAGAGAATAGGCTTAAAGTTGCTGCAATCTCTAACCCTTTCTGTAACATTTACATTTTTCACCCCTGCCTGGACCCTGGACCTTGGACCCAGGAGAAAGGTATTATGTGGGAAATAGGTCTAAAGAGCTCTAGAGGATTTCTATGTTCAAGGGTACAGAATAGGGGACAAATTGAAGTAGGTATCTTAGTCTTAATGCCACTCTTACAGACTATGAAGCAGAGGGGACCAAATCACTCCCATCCACCAACTACCTCCCGACCCTCCATCTCCCTGTTTTGAGCTAACAGAATACCAAGTCTTCATCTTTAAAAGTGTGGTAACTTGTTACATAAAATGTGACAAAATGGTATGCATTTACTTTATGTGAAACCAACAGGAACAGTGCAGCTGGTCAGGAAAGCTTCAGAGCAGCATTACTTCACCAGGATCATCTTTGCTTATTTCCACCAGAGTCTGGGGGGGGAAAAAGTATGTCAGGTGGGTCTTGCCTAGTGCTTGCTAGGGTGTGGGGCTGAGATAGCTGCCCTCAAGGGCAGGCAGGGGTAGCTGTGTCCAATTCTGTCTCACCTAATGCCTCCAATCCCAGTTGCCACAGGGGCTTAGCAGTGTGGGAGCTGACAAGAGGCAAAGAAAAGATGAACATCCAAGGTCTTAAGAGGAGGAGAGAGGAAAGAGACATCTGCCACCAGAACCGTTTTACAGACCAGTGTTTACCTGATGAGGGACAGTTAAGTGTGGGTTGCTGGTGTGGGCTAAGTGGTATAGAAGGCTGAACATATAAAGTGTCCCATGAGCATGAGACTAGGTCAGCACTGTCAGACAGCTTTGAGGCTGGGCCTGAAATATCTTTATACCTCCAGTTTTTTTGAAAGACACCGAAGAACTTAAAAAAAGTAAAGACTCTTAGGAAAAGATGTATAAAAGATCACATGAAAGAGGGAAATCTCTCAACTCGAAGTAGATAGTGAATAAGAATAGAAGTAGGTATGCTACAATAACTTTTTTAATAAAGAAGAAAGTATTTGTTTCTAAAGTTGGATTTTGATGCTTAGTTCATTTATCCCGGGGAATACATTTCAAAGTGGGAAGAGAGAACACAGTTGAAGGCACATTTACCCCTCCTGGGGGATACTTATATCCCTTCCACATTGTTCCTGCAATGAGAAGCATCCATAAGACAACGATCATTGTGGGGCTTCTTGCTTAGCTGGTGGTGTGTGCAGGGGGAAACAGGCGGTTCCGAAAGGTGTGGTGTTCTATTCCCTGAGTCCTGGAAACTGGGCTGTCTTCATTCAAGACCAGATGATGGATGGTCCAGCATGATAGCTCCTGGCTAAGGAGCTTCGTGGTCTAGTCTGACCTGAAGTGGCTCGCCATGGCTATTTGGTGGTCAGAGCTCAGACACCAATTGTGACATCAGCTCCTGTGACCTTGGGGATCAGAGTGAGTAGCTATGGGACAGTCGGCCAGGATGCCAGATGTGTAGAGGCTGAAGAGCCCTTAGCAGGAGGGCCCCATTCTTTAGTGACTCTGTGTGGTTAGGATCTAGCTGATATCTTTATCAGCTCATCACCTGCCAAAATTTTGACTACTTGCTTTATGCAATCAGATGCAAAAAAAAAAAAAAAAACATTGCTGTGAACAAAGCCAAATAAAACACACCCTGGATTAACTGGGAGGAGTGACTGGGTATGTACGCTATAAGCAATTACTTAAATACTATTGTTAGGCTATTCAAAGAAGAAAAATCTTGCACTTTGCAAAATGGCACAGTTAAACCCTCATCGTGCAGGGGAAGCCTCCTATCAACTTCCCTGAGAAGGGAAGAGAAGGAAGATGGGCTATTATGCCCATTTCATAGCTGGAGAAACCGAGGCACAGAATAGTTTCAGTGGTTTGGCCAGGATCACACTGTGGCAGTGGCTCAAGCTGAACAAGTGCCCAGTGCCTCCATCTGCATCCCCACCCCACACAGGTCTGACTGTTGGGCCAATACTCTCATAGAAATTCTGGGGCAGATTGAGAAAACAAACAAACAAAAGAACCACCATCATGCCTTGCTCCTAGTACAGGCCTGGGACTTGATAGATACCCATGCCTTCTGGAGGAGCTTCCCAGAAAACCTGCTCCTGTAACTGGCATATTACTAAGACTCTTAGAGTTAAGTTTAACAATGGGAACATCTTTGAAAAAACTGGTCTGAATGACATGGGGTGGGATTTGAGAAACCCAGGAAATGGTTTGCTAAAAGGACACGGCTACTAATGTTTCCTATCGGCAGGCTGGTCTAGTGGAATGAGTGAGAGAGGTATTAAGTCCTGAGATCTATGCTTGCACCCCAGCTTCACAAATGGGTTGGTTTGTGTGGCCCTAGGTAAGTATAGTCACCAGTAACTCTTTGTTGACTGGTTCATTATTTTGCCTAGTTGTTAAGTTAGCATTTACTAAATGCTAATTGTCAAGCTTTGCAATAAATGCTTTACATGAATTCCCAAATGTAATCCTCACAAAAACAGAAAGGTACTGGAACATCTCCATTATACAGAGGAAGAAACTTGAGGTTCAGAGAGATTGAACTTTCTCAAGGTCACATGGCTAGGAAGTTGCAAGGTTAGGACTTGAACTCAAATTTACACTAACTCCAGTTTCAGCGTCTGCCAAAGAGGGCATTAAAAATGCTGGTCTAATTTATTACAGAGTTTGCATGGAGAAAATAAGTTAATAGATGGAACAGTCTTTGAAAAGAATACCCATGAGGTATGGTTATTGACAAATCTTCGAACCAGGGCTTGCTGTCCTCAGCAGTACTCCCCAAATTCTTTCCCCTTCCGCAGTCTATTTTATTTTCCAGAGGAATGTAAGCTTTCCATTGAGATTTCAGGGTGCCACTGAGTTCTCTTGAAAGGGAAGAATCCAGCCCAACAGACCTTCATGCCCACTCACAGCTGCAGATCTTCATCCAAAATCCGGCTCCTCAGGTGTGTCTTGCTCTCCTGAACAGCCTACCTCTCTTTCCAGTTCAGAGTTGGAGGCTGAGGAAGAAAGAAACTCAAAGGCAGAGCTGGCCAAACTCGTTGGCTCTGTATGTGACTGGAAGGGCTGCTGAAAAGGTCCCACCAATGTCCACATTCCCTTTCCTCCCAGCAACACTGATCCACTTGGCCTGAAATCCAGAAGTCAGGCACTGTCTCCACCAGACCCCTTATAAATTCCATAGTGCTTTGAAATAAGTGATGTTAAGTACCCAAGTGGAGGGGGAAAGGCTTAAAGATGTCCCAATGGGATGGGAAGTAGCCTGGGAAACTAACTTTGTTCCCACCACATCCTGACCTCTTATTAGTGGTGAGACCCCAACTATCTTTCCTGTTTGGTCAGAAACGCCAGCTGGGAGGGTTAGCCAGAGCCAGGACTGACTACGAGGGATTAACAGGCAAGGTCACTCCTTACCACAAACTCTGGAAATGTGCCCATGTAACATGCAGATCCAACAAAAAGCATCCAGACAAGCACGATCGTGATAATAAGTAAAACAATTTCTAAGACACGATTGCACAGCAAAAGACTAGTCACCAAGATCTTGACAAAGGAGTATGCTCATGAAACCCTCAGTTGGTAGAGGTCTCGCATGTCAGTTCCAGTCCTTAGCTCCAAAGGATCTGCAACTCCCTAGTAGAGAAGCTGGAGTCTAGTAGGGCACTGTGACATCACTGATTATATGGCCCAGGCCACAACAGGTCAGAGAGACTGCCCCCAGACCAGCAGTTGAGCAGCAAACTAAGCTCTTTGAATGCGTTATCTCACAACAACAATATAAGGTAGGTACTGTTATTTATCCCATTTTACTAATGAGAAAACTGAGGTTTACAGAGCCTGAGTGACCTGCACTAGGTCACACAGGTGATGCTCCAGATCAGGGCCCAGTTGCCTGTTAGGAAGTTGGGCTCTTTAGACTAGAGACAGGGATTGGGAAAGGTGTGTTCCTAGGTCTGTGATAGCTGTGAATGAAACAAAACTGAATTCTAGAGAAATGAGAACTCTTTATTTCTGTCCTTGCAATCCCTCCCCTTCCATCTCAAGGGCTGTCTCACCACCATTTTATACCATTCTTCAATTCCTTTGGTTAGCTCCTGTCCACTGGTTCTCTTTTCTTTTCTTTTTATTATTTTAAAATAAATTTATTTATTTATTATTATTATATTTTTGGCTGCATTGGGTCTTCGTTGCTGCGCTCGGGCTTTCTCTAGTTGCAGTGAGCAGGGGCTACTCTTTGTTGCGGTGCGCAAGCTTCTCATTGCAGTGGCTTCTTTTGTTGCGAAGCACGGGTTCTAGGCACACGGACTTCAGTAGTTGTGGCTCGCGGGCTCTAGAGCGCAGGCTCAGTAGCTGTGGCACATGGGCTTAGTTGCTCCGCGGCATGTGGGATCTTCCCGGACCAGAACTTGAACCTGTGTCCCCTGCACTGGCAGGTGGATTCTTAACCACTGAGCCACCAGGGAAGTCCTGGTTCTCTTTTCTTGGCCTTCAAGAAGCCATAGGTATCCTTGTCCTTTACTCACAAAAACCTCCAACTGTTGCTGTTGGCTCCCTTCTTAACTGTCCTGTTTCTTAACTGCCTTTTACGACCAAACTTCCTAAACAAGTGGTCCATACCCAAAGCCTTTCTTTCCAGTCCACGCTTTTCTTCCGTGCATCACATCCTGACTTCTGCCCCCTCCTCACTACTTAAGATGCTCTCTCGGAGGTTACCAAAGATCTCCTTTTTGTCACGTTTAATGACCTTATCTTGATCCCTTTGACCTCCCTGCATTGGTACAGTGGACCTCTCCCTCCACCAAAGTTCCTCCTACATACACATCTCCCTATTATTTTCATAGTCCCTTTATTTTCATGATAAATCATTGTAAAACATGAAACTATCCAAAGATGTATAAAGAAAAATGTAATACTCTCCCCCTCTTTCTTAGCCACATGATGTAACCAGTGTTACCAGCTTAGTGTGTGTTCTTCTGCCCAAGACTTCCCTACAAGCTTGCAAATATCACTACACATATAGAGGGATACAGAGGGGTTTTTTCAGTTTTGTTTTATTTAAGGTGATCACACTACATATGCTACTATGTAACTTGCTTTTCTCCTATAACAATACATCATGGACATCCTCCTGGGTCAATTGATTAAAAATCTAAATACATTCCTTTTTTGTTTCTAATAATAAGCTTTACTGAGGTATAAATCACATATGATAAAACACACTCATTTTCAGTGTACAGTTGATATGTTTTTTAAAATGCGTTAATCTTGTAACTACCACCACAATCAGGATAGAAAAAATTGTGATCATCTCAAAAAGCTCCCCGTGTGCCTCTGCACTCAGTCCCTTCCCCCTAAATCCCTTGGTCCCTGGCAACGAGTGATCTGCTTTTGCATTTTCTAGAACTTCATATAAATGGAATCATAACCTTCTTCCACTGGCTTCTTTCACTTAGCATTAATGCTTTTGAGATTCACTCATGTTGTACAAGAGTTAGTTCTTTTTTATGGAATATTATTCCATTGTATGGATGTATCGGTTTATAAATTTACCTGTCAAAGAACATTAGGGTTGTTTCTAGTTTGGGGCTATTTTGAATAGAGATTTTGTTTTTTGCATAGAGATGTTATAAATATTTGTGTACAGCTTTTTAAGGGAATATAAGTTTTAATTTTTTAGGGTAAATCCCAGGAGGAGGATTGCTGGATCATATGAAAAGTGTCTGTTTACAAAAGACCCCGAATAGCCAAAGCAATATTGAGAAAGAAAAACGGAGCTGGAGGAATCAGGCTCCCTGACTTCAGATTATACTACAAATCTACAGTAATCAAGACAGTATGGTACTGGAACAAAAAAAGAAATATAGATCAGTGGAACAGGATAGAAAGCCCAGAGATAAACCCACACACATATGGTCACCTTATCTTTGATAAAGGAGGCAAGAATATACAATGGAGAAAAGACAGCCTGTTCAATAAGTGGTGCTGGGAAAACTGAAAAAAAAAAACGGTTCTGATGAACCTAGGGAAAGGACAGGAATAAAGACATAGAGAATGGGCTTGAGGACACGGGGAGGGGGAAGGGTAAGCTGGGATGAAGTAAGAGAGTGGCATGGACATATATACACTACCAAATGTAAAACAGATAGCTAGTGGGAAGCAGCTGCATTGCACGGGGAGATCAGCTTGGTGCTTTGTGACCACCTATGGGGTGGGATAGAGAGGGTGGGAGGGAGACCCAAGAGGGAGGGGATATGGGGATGTATGTATAACAAAGTGAATCAGCAGAAACTAACACAACATTGTAAAGCAATTACACTCCAATAAAGATGTTAAAAAAAATAAGAAAGAAAAGTGCCTGTTTAAAATTTTCTCTATCACTAATTTTCAGCAATTTTATTTTCAGTTTGCTTTGTGTAACTTTCTGCATGTTTCTTCTACCAGGGGTTTGGTGAACTTCTTGAATCTGTGGGCTTATGGTTTTCATCAAATTGGAAAAATATTTGGCTACTGTTCCTTCAAACACTTTTTCTGTCCCCGCCTTTCCCCTTCTGTGACCTCTACTACTTGTGTATTAGACCAATAACCAGTGTGATTCTGTCCCACAGCTTGCAGGTACTCTGTTCATTTTTCTTCTCTTTGTGTTTCATTTTGGATAGTTTCCATTGCTATCTTTTTCAAGTTCACTCATCTTTCCCCCTAATCTTCGAAACTTCTGTTAATCCCATACAGTGTATTTTTAATTTGATTTTGTATTTTTCATCTCTAGAAGTTCAACTTATTTTTTTTTAATTCTACCTTTCATTTTTCTCCACATGGTGTTCATGTTTTCCTTTACATCCTTGAGTATATTTATGAGATTGATAATAAGCATTTTAAGGAAGCTGTCTGCAAATCTATCATCTCTATCATTTCTGGGGCTGTTTCAATGGTTGATTTTTCTCTTTGTTGTGGGTGATATTTTCCTGTTTCTTTGAATGCCTGGTAACTTTTGGTTGGATGTTCAACATGGTGAATTTTACAGTGTTGAGGGCTGGATTTTGTTGTATTCTTTTTTTTAAAATAATAAATTTATGGCAGCGTTGGGTCTCTGTTGCTGCACACAGGCTTTCTCTAGTTGTGGCAAGCGGGGGCAACTCTTTGTAGCAGTGCGTGGGATTCTCATTGTGGTGGTTCCTCTTGTTGCAGAGCACAGGCTCTAGGCACACGGGCTTCAGTAGTTGTGGCACACGGGCTCAGTAGCTGTGGCTCGTGGGCTCCAGAGTGCAGGCTCAGTAGTTGTGGCACACAGGCTTAGTTGCTCCGCAGCATGTGGGATCTTCCAGGACCAGGGCTCAAACCCATGTCCCCTGCATGGGTAAGAAAGGTGGATTCTTAACCACTGCATCACCAGGGAAGCCCTGTTGTATTCTTTTTGATAGTGTTGGGTTTTCTTCTGGGATGCAATTAAGTTACCTGCAATCAGTTTGAGTGTTCTGAGGCAAGTTTTAAGCTTTGTTATGGTGGGCCAGGAGCAACCTTTACTCTAGAGATAATCATCCCCACTACTGAGCTATGACCCTTTTAAGCGCTCTCTCTGATGCCAATGGTATTAGGTCTTTCCGATCTGTGGAATTTCCCACAACTCCCAGCCCTTCTGGGAGCGCCAAGAAATGTTTGGCCTACTGTTTCTGGGTGGTTCTTTTCCGGGCCTCATGGAATTTTACCCCATGTGTGCACAGACAGAACTCAGCTAAAGACTCACAAGGGTCCCTGTGGAGATGTCCAGAGTTTTTTCTCTGCGGAATTGCCTCTTTTCAGTACTACATCCTGCAAATTCCTGGCACTTTGGCCTCCTTGGTACGCCACTATCTTTCTTTTCAATTCAGCTTCGTTTGGGTAACCTCTCTGTGCTGCAGTCTGAAAACTGCCTCTGGGCAGTAGGCAGGGGCTTTTAAAGCTCATCTCTTTTGTTTCCTTTCTTTCAAAGTCCACAGTCTGGTGCTGGCCCTTGTGCAAGATCTGAAAATAATTATTTCATATATTTTATGCAATTTTCTATTTGTTTATGGAGAGAAGACAACTCCTGTAGCAGTTGATTCTTCATAGACAGAAGCAGAAGTCTAACTTATTTTTTTAAATTCCTGTATAATATTCCACGTGTATTTCTTCTTTCTCTCTCTCTCTTTTTTTGGCCGAGCCGCATGGCTTGTGGGACCTTAGTTCCCCGGCCAGGGATTGAACCCAGACCCCAGCAGTGAAGGCGCTGAGTCCTAACCACTGGACCGTCAGGGAATTCCCTCATCTTTCTCCTAATAATGGTTATATCAGTCAAGATCTAGTCAGGAGATAGAAACTACACAGTAATTTGAACAGAGAATGTTCGATAAAAAGAATTGTTAACTAGGAACAGGAGATTAATGGAAGAGGTAGAAAGCTCTACATGTCACAGGAATAGCATATATAGGGAGCAGCCACCACCACTAGAACTGAGGCAAAGCATCCAAGGAAGGAATAAACTTCAAAGAGTCTCTGCCCTTCCAGGGTTGAGATCCAAAACTTGGACAAGTGGTGGTCATGGTAGGGATATCCAATGAGCTGCTTTAGGCCGAACCTGGTACGTAGGGCACCACCCTCTGAGATGCTGGTGGAATCTGCTGGGAAGTCTCCATGGGGAGTGTCTGTCAAGCTTACTGATCATTGCTGAGAATCTACCCTCTGGGGATACGCCAGTAGAATGTACTGGGAAGCCACCTTATTGGGGGTGGCAGAACTCATTGAGTAGCAGGAGTGCCACTGAAACTCAATGGAAAGCACCCTACACAGGGGCCACTGAAATTCGACAGAGGGGAGCACTACTGGATATCCCGACTCATGCAACTGGCAGCCACACAGTAGGACCAAGAACAAAAGCACACTGGAAGGAGGAAGTCTCTTCCTCCTTGCAGTATCACCCCCAGGTCCTCTATTGACAAAACTCAATATTGTGCCCACTAGCAAGGGAGAAATGCTTAAAAGGTCCATCTCCACAATAGCAGAGCAAGCAATAAATGGTGTATTTGGAACTGAAAGGTAATAAATTAGTAACAGGCACAATGTGCATTTAGATTTTTTTCCCAACTTTTTATCACCATAAACAATGCTGTGATTGTCATAAACAAAATTTCTTGGACACATTTCTCTTGCACGTTGCCAATTTTTTACTTAACCAGAGAAGCAGCAAAATGACCAAAAAAAAGCACGCCAGTTCAGACAGAGCATGAAAATTGAGAGGCGATATAAAATCCTTAGAAAAAAGAACTAGTTTAAGAAAAGAAAGATTGCAGTTTCATTTCACAAGGTCAAAGGACATTTGTGGAAGGATGGCCTGAGATGCAGCATATGCTGTCAGTCAATGAATAACAATATAAGCTCCACACACCTGAAGAGTAAATGATACTGTCTTGTTTTTCTGGTTTGTATTTTTTTTTTGGCCGCGCTGCACATAGCCTGTGGGACCTTAGTTTTCCGATCAGGGATTGAACCTGGGCCACGGCGGTGAAAGCACTGAGTCCCAACCACTGGACCGCCAGGGAATTCCCAATACTGTCTTCTGATGAACAAAATTTCTAAATTTTCATGAGGTCCAATCTGTCTATTTTTTTCTTTTGTTGCCTATGTCTTTGGTGTCATATCCAAGAAATCACTGCCAAATCCAATGTCATAACGCTTTTGTCCTACATTTTTTTCTAAGAGTTTTATTGTTTTAGGGCTTACATTTAGGTCTTTGATCCATTTTGAGTTAATATTTGTATATGTTATTAGATAAGGATCTAACTTCATTTTTGCATATGGATATTCAGTTTTCCCAACAGCATTTGCTGAGAAGACTGTCCTTTTCCCACTGAATGGTCTTGGCACTTTTGTCAAAAATAATTGACCATATATGTGAGGGTCTGTTTCTGGACTCTCTACTCCACTGGTGACATACTTAGAGTAGTCAAAATCACAAAGGCAGAAAGCAGAATGGTGCTTGCCAGGGGCTGGAGGGAGGGAAGAATGGGAAGTTATTGTTTAAAGGGTACAGAGTTTGTTTTACAAGATGAAAAGAATTATGGGGACAGATGGTAGTGATGGCTGTAAAACATTACAAATGTAATTAATACCACTGAACTGTATACTTAAAAATGGTTAAGATGGTAAATTGTACATTATGTGTATTTTACAATTAAAACTTTTTTTAAAGAAGTAAATGAAAAAAAAATTAAAAATAAAAAAAGAAGTAAATGATAAGGATACATTTGTCTGATATTCAGAATACCAAGGTTTTATCCCTAAACAATGTGTCTGATAGGACTCATAACTATGAAAGCAAAGAGTGTAAACAGAGATCAGAAGCAGAGGACCAAGAAAAACCATTCTTGTGTTTTTCCTCAAACTATAAACAAAGGAGCAGAATATACACTTTTCCCATTTCTTAGCCTGGGGACTTTTTTTCTCTTTTACTATAATTAACATCTTTGTATAATGCATACATCCTGGGTACTTTTATTTCTCTAAGACAAATTCCCAAAAGTGGGGTTAAAACTGGTATGTATATTTAATTTTGTAACCTTTTCTCCCCAGAACATTGTCAGTAATACATCTCTTATTCAACAGGATATCAGAAACAAGGAAATAGGAAATACTTCACTAAACCTCAGTTTGCTCAACAGTAAAAGTGAGATACCATCTACGGTTTTGTGAAGATTAACTGCAATGAAGCTCATAAAACTCTTAGCAATGTACCTTCCACATGGGAATTGATAGCTACACACATGCATGTGTGTGCACGCACGCACACACACACACACACAGGCGTAGAGTGTTCCTAGTGCCTATAATTCATCCATAGTTACTAAACCAGAAGAGAATTGGTGGTTTGGATGGAAGGCCTCTTCCATAAAAGGTTCTTTCATAAAAGATGGAAGAACCTTGTTCAGGCCTTACTTCTAACTTGATAGCTTTTCCTTGATTAATGGATTTCTGATAGGATCTGTTAAATCTTAGACTCTCTGGAAGTTTCAAAGTTTCTGAGGTGTGTTAGATCTGGCTGAGGTGCTCTTAACAAGCCTCTTATCCTTCAACCATCTCACCTCCTACCTTGTCTCCTGGCTTCCACTCTCCACTCCCCACCCCCCACCCCAAGTCTCTTCACAACTTATCTGTCAGACTTATTCTTTTTCAACTCAGTCAGATCGTGTCATTCCTCTGTTCAAAACCCTCCAGTGGCTTCCTCTCTCTCAGAGCAAAAGCCTAAGAAAGAAAAAAGCAGCCCCTGACATCTGGGAACCCAACTGACCTAGCTAGGTCTCAGTGTTGCTACAAGCTGACCTGGCCCTCACAGCTAGGCTCCTGTTGTCTCCTGTTGGATATAAACCATCTCAGAACACTGACATCAGACAGGGTCACTCAGACCATGATAGAATGAGACCAAACAAGGCCTCGTCATAATTTCTTCTAAGCAGAGACAAAAACAAGGTCACTGTGCAACCCAGGAAATACCCAAACATCCTCTTCTCTCTGCTAATGCGACTACTGGTTCTCTACCAATTATAGCCTTAACCTTGCTCTAGTTTACCCATCTGAGAGATAATATATATTGAGATACCCAATCATAGAATTGTCCCTGCCTTCTGACAGCACCCAATCCAAAGTAAAGCTTTGATTCCTTAAGCCCTCTCCCAAATCACGCAGAGCCCAAATCCTATAATAGGTTCTTTCCACACTCTTACTCAGCTGTCCCAGTGGTTCTCCACAGTATCTGCTCCCTCACGGGAAAGGGTAATCAACCCAACTTGTTTAAGTATGGGTGTGTTCCTGATGGTCTCTGGTGGGAGGACATTGACAAGCCAGAGTCCCAGTTGTCCGCAAAGTTCTTATAGTGGTTAGAATCACCCAGGCTTGTTAAAACAGATTGCTTGACCTGATCCCCAGAGTTTCTGATTCTGTTAAGTCTGGGGTGAGGCCTTAGAATCTGTATTTCTAACAAGTTCCAGGTGATGCTGAGGCTGCAGGTCTGGGGACCACACAGGAAGAATCACTGTCCTAAACCATGTGGCTCCCCCTTATTTCTCTGACGTAGCCTACTTCTGCTTCCTCACGTCTTCTTTGGACTCCAGCCACACTGGCCTCCCCCGCGGTTTTGACTCTCCCCAAGCACACGTCTGTCTTAGAGCTCTGGTTGCCCTCTAATATGGAATGCTTACTTTCTCACCTCTCAAGGAGACCTACCCTCACTTCCTTAACCTGCCTTTTAAAAATTATTCCCCACAACACTTAATCAGTTCTTACATATGGTCTAATTTACTTACTATTTTTATTATTTTGCTCTCCTCCTACTAATAAAAGAATGACAGCCTTAGGACTGCTGATACTTTTGTCTATTTTGTTTACTGCAGTATCCTCAGACCTAGAAAAATATTGCAGGGGAGCAAAATTTGTCACCCTAAAATGTGTCTCTTTGGCAGGAAGGTTAACTTAGGATGCCCATTTTTAAGGCCCCAAAGACTTCCCCCTAACTGCCTAAAAGGATTTAGAGAGAAGGCCCGTTCCCCTAATTAAGGTGTCACCAGAGATATCTGCAAAGAATATGGGCTAGATGTGGTGGCGGGAACTCAGTAGAGCCTAGAAATCAGAGTCTCCTCGTCTCTGCAAGGGCCGGCAAACATTTGTTTACCAAGTATTTACTTTCTCCATGTGAACTGCCTTTCTCCCCTTTGAAGTCTCAAACCA
The DNA here is from genome assembly GCF_003031525.2 of Neophocaena asiaeorientalis asiaeorientalis. NCBI lineage: Eukaryota > Metazoa > Chordata > Mammalia > Artiodactyla > Phocoenidae > Neophocaena > Neophocaena asiaeorientalis. Next base: position 776,286 of record NW_020175186.1, on the reverse strand, counting down.
CAACCCCAACATCCTCTTTTGCCATAGCTGAAGATGGTATTTAAGGTGAGGGCTTCCGCCATTAATGTGAGTCACTCAGTTCTCCTGGGTCTCTCCCAGGTATACATGCTATTAACTTTTGTTTGATTTCCTCCTATTATTCTGTCTGGTGTCAGTTTACTTCTTAGACAGCCAGAGGAAGCTAGAAGAATAGAGGAAAATTTCTTCCTCCCCGACAATATCTAGCAAGTAGCCAATGCTCAACAAAAGTTTGTTGAATAAATAAGTGCTCCTTCCAGTCTTTCGCTTTCTTCTCCCAATAGAATCACAGCATTCCTACCTTTGGCTCTTCCTATAAATACAATCACCTTCCTGCCCACCCAACCTCTTGACAGTTACAATAGCCAGCTCCCAGGACTTTTTAGGCCCACTGGCTCAAACCAGGGATGCAAAGCAGGTAAGTAACTCATTCAAGGAAACCAAACAAGGCCCGCAAATTGCATCTCTTCGTCTTATTTCTCCAGATGACCTTAACCATCAATCTACCTTTTTTGTCTTCAAACTCTGTTGCCTGACTTTTTCCTCTCTCTGCCACCAACGCTGTTATGCTCTGCCCCGCCCCGCCAAAGGCACACCACCCTCACTCGGCTGTCTTATTTCCCAGTTCTGACAATTCTCCTGCGTCCGTTTTCCTATCTAGCCCCCCCGAAATTTCTCTTTTGAAGCTCCATTACCTCTTCCTTCCTAAATCCAACCACAATTTGGGGTCTTTCTTGATCGTTCTCGATACTCTACTGAATTTATCACATCCTTCTCGAAACTCTCCCAGAACAGCGCCAATATCTTCTACCTCCTTTACAGCTTCTCCTCGGGTCCTTCCTATTCCAGTCTTCACCGATGTCCCCAAGTTTCCCTCCAGCAAGCTGGGTCGTGGTTTCCTCGGCGCTCACGCGTTTCTGAACGCGCTCAGGGTTCGCGGAGGAGCGGTGGTGAGACTCGGGGCGGAGCCTCGCTGAGCCTAGGGCGTTGGACACTGGTGGACTTTCGAGTCTGGGAAGGGGCGGGTCCTTGGACCGCTCGGGAAGTTTAGTCCTCTGCAGCCTCCGTCCAGGACAGTGCGGAAGGAGATTCCGGGGCTGGGATCTCAGAACGCGACTCACAGTCCTGGCTGGAGATGGAGTTCAACAGTGAGGGTGTGAGGCGACTGCTTGGCAAGGTGCGGCCAGCCCGCCGGGCAGGGTCTGGGGCGCCGGGGCTTGGGGGCGTTTCCACCCCTGGCCGGGCCACCTCCTTGGGGTAAGGAGATTCCGGGGCTGGGATCTCAGAACGCGACTCACAGTCCTGGCTGGAGATGGAGTTCAACAGTGAGGGTGTGAGGCGACTGCTTGGCAAGGTGCGGCCAGCCCGCCGGGCAGGGTCTGGGGCGCCGGGGCTTGGGGGCGTTTCCACCCCTGGCCGGGCCACCTCCTTGGGGCGTTTCCACCCCTGGCCGGGCCACCTCCTTGGGGCGTTTCCCCGGCTTGTCAAGGGGCTTGGAGCGGGGGGTGGGCTGGCCTGAAGCCGGCTGCGGAGAGTGGCCGCAGGGAGGGCGCGGACCTCTCCTTCCCGAGGCCGGGGCTCTGGCTTCGCCTGCAAATCCGAGATCCCCCAACCTCCACCTGCTGTGAGACCTTCTCACGCCACCAGCTTCTCTTGGTCTCAGCTTCCAGCCCTCGCCAGTCCCTTTAACCATGCCTTTCTCTCTGCAGAAATGGCCTGCCCTCATCCCACCCCCTTTTTTTATGACTCGCGTTGCTAATCCTTTGTAGGACTCAACTCAGATGTCACTCCCTAGAAACAGAATCACTGCCTCTTTTACTTGCTTTCAGAAATACCGATTATCACATCGTGGAGTAATTATTTACATACAAACCTTACTCGGGCGGTGAACTCTGATGGCAGAGAGAGTGCTGTAGTATTCCCATCACCTAACCTGACACGACGGAGTGCTGAGTAACTGTGCAGTGAATGAAAGACCTGTGTAGACTTAAGAATGAAGACAGGGTTGGAAGGCCCGGAAGAGATCCTCGTAATGTTGAAGGGTTGAGGTGGAGGGCTGACCCGGAAGTCTGACCTGCGTTTCTCGGGCATGACTAACGCCAGTTTCTATGTTACACCAGGCTCTTAGTTCAGGCTCTCTGATTCCCCACCAGTGTACAGTCTGAGGCAACCACCTTTTTCACCAGTTTCTTAGTTATATGATCCATAATGCTTCTTAAAACTTCCCTATGCGGAAACGGTACGTTTATGCCGTTTTTTTGTTTTGTTTAAAATTTTATTGAAGCATGAGACATGATACATTCAGAATAAAACAGTAGCAAAATGTAATGGCAGCAGTTAAATATGAACCATATACATGCACATACTTTTCTGGTTCTTTTGATTACATTTTCCTTTCAAGATAAACTGCTCTCTCTTTAGCTGGGTTTGCCTGTGTCTCTCTTTGTTGGGGCAGTTTGTACACCCCTTTGAGGTTTTGAAGCCTTATGATTGAAATTGTTTATATACTTGATTTGAATGATTTTATCTACTGTGACAGGTGTGTAGGTCTTGTAGGAAGAGAAGTATCATCGTCCTTAGGATTACACCCTTCCTGTCTCCTCTTCAGAGAACATGAAATTAAAAGAACCACTCTATCAAGTTTTTCAGTGACGGAACCATGGTGTATTGTCCAGGGGGAAGAATTGCTAAAGCTGAGAATAGAAAAAGAACTTCATAATTTTGGTAGAACTGGAATGCAGGAAAAAGACAAAAGAGAGACAATAATTTTCTCAAGGGTGGAACCAGTATAGTTGAGGAAGGTTTTTGTTTTTCTTTTTTATCATCAGTGCATAGCATGGAGTCTAGCACTTAGGTGCTTAATAAATGTCTGTTGGATGTGTAAATTAAGGAGACCATTTAGAAACACGTTAGTCCAGCAGATATTTCCAAAGTTCCTTAACCCTCAAGGTAGGCAAATAATATAATAACTTAATACTTAGAAATAATTTTACTGCTGAAAAATTTGTGAACAATACATTAAAATCAAGCAACTGTAAGGAGAACATGAAAAATCTTATTGAAAACAAATGAAACCTAATAAGTCTTCCAACCTAGATAAATATTCCAGCTTCGTGGATGTGAAGATGTCAGCTCTCTCCAGATTGATCTATAGAGCCAATGCAGTTCCAATCAAAATTCTAACAGGGTATTTGGGGAACTTTTCAGACTGATTCTAAAATCATTTGGAAGGGCAGAAGGCCAGGAATAATCTTGACATTTTTACAGAAGAAGAATAGGTGTGGGACTTGCTCTACCAGGTGTCAAGACTAGTAATGAAGGCTTAGTGTGATGTTGGTGTAGGACAGACAAATTAACCAGTGGAACAGACTAGAGGGCTTAGAACCATGTTCACACGTGTTTGGAAATGTGATATAAAACAGAAGAGGCATTGCAGATAACTACAGAAAGGAGAATGCAGAGACAAATGATTATCTATACAGGAGAAAATGAAATTGGACCCTTACCTCTGACCAAACATAAAAATTCCCCGTGGACTGAAGATTCAAGTGTAAAAGACCAGCTTTAAAACGTATAGAGATAAATGTAGGAAAGAATCTTCATGGACTCAGAGTATGCAAACATTTTTTAAACAAGACGTAAAATACTCAAAGAAGAGTGATAAATTTGATTGCATTCAAATTAAGAACTTTTATGTATACATAACTTTTATGTATAAAAGTTATGTATAACTTTTATGTATAAAGAACTTTTATGTTTATGAACTTTTATGTATAAACTTTTATGTATAACCACGAAGAGAGTGAAGAGGCAAAATACAAACTTGGAGAATAATATTGTAATGCATAATTGACAAAGTATTGGTATCCAGAATATATAAATTAGCCTACAAATCAATATTAAAACCAATAGAAAATTGGACAAAAGACACGAATAATCATTATTTAAAAAACAAAAGAAGAATCAGGGAAATGAATGTTTGCTCAACCCATTAGTAACCATGGAAAAGCAAATTGAGAGCATGGTAAAACACCATTTTCTCTCACTAGATTGTCATAAATTAAGATCATTTCAAAGGGTTTGGAGGATGTGTGGATGAATGGGAATTTTAAACTCTGTGGTAGTTACCATAGAGAATTCATAATATATGAAGCAAGAGACATTCACAGAATTACTCATCATTAAAAAGTAGAAATAACCCAAATGTTCATTGACAGAAGGAAGGATAATTTGTTCTGTACTCATTCACACAATGGAAAACACTATGCAGCAGTGAAAATGAATGGACTACAGCATGCAACAATACAAGTGAATCTTAGAAACATTATATTCAGTGAAAAAAATTGGAGGTTATATGCAAGATTATATTTTGATTAAAACAAGAAACAACGAAAAACAGTGTGGTGTTTAGGGACGCACACAAATACGATAAAAACTATGGAGGGCAAAAGCAAAGGAGTGTGACCACACAATTTAAGGTAGGCAGTTGAATGGTTAAGAGAAGGAGCACCCGGACAGGTGTAATGGAATTGGAAAGGTCTGTGCTGTCCAGTATGGTAGCCACTGGCCACATGTGGCTCTTTGAATTCATCAAAATTAGATAAAATTAAAAATGAGTTTCTTGGTGACACCAGCCACATATTAAGTGTCAGTAGCCACTTGTGGCTACTGTATTGGACAGAACACATAATGATCTTTTCCATCATGGCAGAAAGTTTTGTTGGACAGCACTGTTCTAGATCAAACATGGGTGAGTTGGTGCCTGAGTGTTTATTCTTCAAAATGTATATATATGTACACATATGTTTATAGGTGGACTCTCAACCACTGCGCCACCAGGGAAGCCCTGTATATATATTCTTTAGTTGTATTAAATATTAAGTTTAGAAAACTTCTCTGGTTCCCTAATTCCTATTTCCCACTCCCCTGGCCAAGTTACCTTGGACAGGTAACTTAACCTCGATTTGCTGTTATGAAATAATAGGATTGGATTTGATCTGTAAGATTCCTTAATGTTTAATTTTTTTTTAATAAAATGATGCCACAAAGTATTCCTCAGGGTGTCCAACATTTGAGCAGTGTCATACAGGAGTACTCTTGATGTTCGTAAGTATCAGTCTACTAAATAAACATACTGTAGTATAGTGGATAAAGTTAAAATTTTAGTAACTTCTCATTTTTTCAACTGATTTTTATGATAGTATAATTGCTTTAGTTTTAGAATCTCATGGGCCAGTTTTCCTCTTTATTTCCCTGCCTGCACCCTTTAAGCAAATGGCATTGTCTGAGGCATATTCCTTGGAGAATGTTATACAAGCTTCTCTTAGGTGGTATAGGAACAGTAATGGAATATATGTCTTAATATTACACTAAGAAGATATTCTGTTTCATATATAGTGAAAATGATGTGCTTTTTATTTTTCTAGGACAGATAAAATAGGTCTTTTTCGTCAGAAAGGCAAATCACATATTCGACTAGTAGTGATGTTTGGATTTTCAATCCCTAACAAAGAGTGCTTTTGACAAACTTTTATGTCAGTTTTGCAGTTAGATCAGTTCTGGTATATAGCCCTATGCAGCCATTAATCATTACATTCTCAGAGGATGTTAAGGATGTAGAAAACAGCTTATAACATCAAATAGAAGACAAAACAAAAATTATTTGGTTCATAATAAATATATATTCCAGGTGACAACAGTGCAGCCTTTTGTACATTTGTGTAGTGTCTGGAGTTGGGATGGTTTCATTCACTTTTGTTTTCACTGAATCTGGGACTCATTTTTACCCTGCTGTAGTTAATACTGATCGATTCTTAGTTTTAGTGATCTTAGTGATCGATGCTCAGTCCTTTGGATCATAATTGCTTTCTATATCCACTCTACTCATATAAATCCGCCTCTTTGCTAACTCCCATCCAATTAGCCTGCATTTATTGAAGCCATACCCTGTGCTAAATGCTATGGGGAAATAAAAATGAGTAAGAGATGTTTCTAGTCCTCAAGTTGTTAATTATACACTTTTTCTTCTGCCAAATTCTTTCCCATTTTAAAATGACCTTCCTCCTTCCCTCTAATTTTCTGTACCGTTCTAGGCTCTAATGTGAATTGTAGACAGCTCTTTTCAGAGGCCTTTCTGTAACCTAGGTATGCTTTGTCGATTCATCGTTTCCTGTCGGTACTTACTATTGTATACATATTTTGTTTAATATCTCACTTTTACATATGTTAATCTTGAGATCTTCATACATACCTGCTGAAGTTGGCAGGCAGTAGAGCTATATCTCTTTTGCCCATGAAAAACTTAAGACTCAGAGAGAGGAAATAGGATCTCTTAGCAGTTATTTTATTTTCTCCCAGTCTCCTCCAACCCTAGGCACCCACTAAGCTACTTTCTGTTTCTATGGATTTGCCTATTTTGGGTACTTTATATACAAGTCATACAATATGTGGCTTTTTGTGTCTGTTTTCTTTAACTTAGTGTAATGTTTTTAAGGTTTATCCATGTATGTATCAGTTCTTCATTTTTATGGCTGAATATTCCATTTTATGGATGTGTCACACTTTATTCATCAGTTGATGGACATTTGGATTGTTTTCACTTCTTGATTGTTATGAATAATGCTGCTATGAACAATTGTGCACAAGTTTTTGTGTGGACATGTTTTCATTTTTCTTGGGTATATACCTCAGAGTGGAATTGTTGGGTCATATGGTAACTCTGTGTTTAATCTTTTGAAGAACTGCCAAACACTTCCAAAGTAGCTGCACCATTTTACCACCAGCAGTGGTGTATGTATATGAGGGTTCTGATTTCTCCACATCCTTTCCCACATTTGTTACTGTCTTTTTGATTATAGTATGAATCCTCCGACTTCTTTTTTTTTTTTTTAATTTGTTTTTGGCTGCATTGTGTCTTCGTTGCTGCACTCGGGCTTCCTCTAGTTGCGGCAAGTGGGGGCTACTCTTTGTTGCGGTGCGCGGGCTTCTCATTGCGGTGGCTTCTCTTGTTTCGGAGCACGGACTCTAGGCGCACTGGCTTCAGTAGTTGTAGCACATGGGCTCAGTAGTTGTGGCTCGTGGGCTCTAGAGCGCAGGCTCAGTAGTTGTGGTGCACGGGCTTAGTTGCTCCGTGGCATGTGGGATCTTCCCGGGCCAGGGATGAAACCCGTGTCCCCTGCATTGGCAGGCGGATTCTTAACTACCACGCCACCAGGGAAGCTCTTTTTAATTCTTTTTTAAGATTGTTTTGGCTGCATTCCTTGAATTTCCATATGAATTTTAAGGTCCATTTGTAAATTTTTGCAAATGAGCAAAAAAAAGTCAGCTGGGATTTTGATATGGATTGGCGATTGTTGAATCTGTTGGGGAACATTGCCATCTTAACAGTATCAAGTCTTCTGATCTATCGACAAGGGATATCTTTCTATTCATTTAGATCTATTTTAATTTCTTTCAACAGTGTTTTGTAGTTTTTAGAGTCTAAGTTTTGCATCTTGTTAAATTTATTCCTAAGTATTTTATTCCTTTTGATGCTATTGTAAACGTAATTGTTTTCTTAATTTCATTTTCAGAATGGTAATAGACCCAACATACTTTTTTTTTTTTTTCTTCATTTAATGCCTAGCACAAGTCCGGGAGGTGGGTATAATTTCTCTTTGCGAATGAGAAAATAAGTTCAAAGAAGTTAAATGATTTTGCCCACAGGGCAACCAAGGTAGTATTTCTGAGACTACATCTGGATGAATGAGGAGGCAGGTCACTCAACCTGACTGCAGACCTTTGCATGCTTTCTGTTTTCCCTTTGAAACCCAGCTGCGGTACCAGGTAGGGAAATTCAGGGTGTCTCAAGTGAATGAGATATTCAGGCACGAGAGGTGGATCTTACAGTGATGACAGGGGTGCTACATCCTGCCCTACTTCTTAAGCCTTCAGGAAGTATTTGGAGGCATTTGATATAGTGATTAAAGGCCCAGGCACTAGGTTTGAGCTCTGGCTTCACTACTTAACTTGCTATCTACCACAGCAAGTTATTTTGATTCTCTAGCTTTCATTTTCATCTTCTGTAAAGTCAAGCAGTTATAAGCCCTGCCTACTTCATAGGGTCGTTATTAAAAGGGTGAAGTCAAATACTATTCATGTTTGTAAAACTCAGAGCCCAGGGCCTAGCACATAGTAAGTGTTCAGTTAAATGTTAATTTGTAATTGTTCTGTTGCTTATAATTTTATTCTTATTCCGTGTTCATTTTTCTCTCTTCAGTACAAGTTCAGGGATCTAACTATGGAAGAACTGAAGAATGTAAATATGTTTTTCCCACATTTCAGATATTCCATGGATACCTATGGTAAGAATTGTATCCTCTAGTTTTTGCTACATTGTTTAAACTATTAATTATTTGTTCCTAGAGATCTACAAACTTATTATAATTTCTCATTTCTCTCTTTTATCCCCTGATTTTGAGCTATACTTTATGACCTGTGGTTTTTGAGGAAATTTAAGTTAATAAAATTTATATGGTATTAGTTTTCTATTGCTGCTGTAACAAATGAACACAAATTTAGTGGCTTAAAACAACACAGGGACTTCCCTGGTGATCCAGTGGTTAAGACTTCGCCTTCCAATGCAGGGGGTGCAGGTTCAATCCCTGGTCAGGGAGTTAAGATCCCACATGCCTCGAGGCCAAAAAACCAAAACATAAAGCAGAAGCAATATTGTAACAAATTCAGTAAAGACTTTAAAAATGGTCTACATCAAAAAAAAAAATCTTAAAAAAAAAAGCAACACAAATTTACTATCTTACAGTTATTTGTCTAGAAGCCCAACACAGGTCTCTGTAGGTTAAGTGTTGGCAGGTCTTAGTTCCTTTTTGGAGGCTCTGGGAGATCATATACTCTCTTGCTTTTTTAAGTTTCTAAATGTCACCCATATTCTTTGGCTCAAGGTCACCTTCCTTCATCTTTAAAGCTAGCAATGTTACATCTCTCTGACCATCCTTCTGTAGTCACATCTCCAGAGAAAAGGTTCTCTGCTTTTAAGAACCAAATGTGATTAGCTTAGGCCCACTCTAATCATACAGGATAATTTCCCCATGTCAAGGTCCTTAACTTAATTGTATCTAAAAAGTTTCTTTTCCAAGTAAGGTAACATATGCACAGGTTCCAAGGATTAGGATATTGGACATCCATGGAGGCCATTATTCTGCCTACCACATATATGGTTGATAATAAATTAATAACAAAGTTTTAGTTATCTTCTTCACTTAATATAGAGGGTCTGGTTACCTGAGAAAGATTTTACTTTACTATCTTTCAAAATTTCTGACCACAACCCACACTTGGAAATGTGTTTTATATCATGACCCCGTATACACACAACTAAAGTATTATGTACACCTTGGTGTTTTCTCTTCTATTCCATTCCATACCGTTTAAAAAAAAATGCTGATTGAGACTCACTAAATTGATTTCAGGACCCACGAATTAGTCAAAACACACAGTTTTGAAAAACTTCTTTATTCTACATGGGTATGTTTTGTATTTGAATTAGCTTGGGTTACAAAAATATGTCTAATTCAGAATTATATATTAGAAAATTTGAGGCATTATTGAAGTATTTCTTAGGAATAGCTAATTTTATGTGTGGAAGAAATGATTAGATTCTGGCTTACCTGTGTCTGGCCTCTCTTGATTAGCACCCAGGTATTTGGTGCTGCATAAATGCCTGGGATGGGGGATTTAACAGCTACTATTTATTGAACACCAGATATACTTCCAAATGTTTTATCTATATTATTTTACATATTCTTGTACAACCAAAGCTGTGAGGTGAGTATTATCATCTTCATTTTTCAGAGAAAGAAACTGAGGCTCAGAGAGTTTAAATAACTTGCTTAAGATTATGCAGCTAGTTAGGCATGGAGTTGGGGCTTGTACTCATGTCCATCTTGCCCTCTGCTTGAATAATACTTGTTCTTTTACAATCTATAAGTAATCTTATAGATTTAAGCCTTTGTTATACCAGTTAATTCTCATTTCCCCCATCTAGAGGAAGTAGGCTGTGGTGCCATTAAACCCTCAAGCTATAGGATTAATATTATCAAGGTACATTTTATTATTGAAGACAATGTTAGTCAGGTATTATAATCATTTTTCTTTTGGCTTTTTGAATAATTTGGACAATGACTATTTACATCTGTAGTTTCTCTACCACATTTTCAGGTTCTTCTGTGTCCCTGAGAAACAATCCCTGTTCCACTCCTCTGTCCATTTTAGTTTTGCCTTAGAGTGATCCCTTCACCCATTGTTACCTTTCACTCATATAGTTCAAGGTAAATATTTGTACTTATGTACACTCTTGGCCTTGAGTTTTCTGTCAGCCTGGCTTTTCCTCTTCTCCCTTTCTGATAGGTCATCAAATCTATTTAGACTTTTTTCTTCCCCTGCATAAATAGTATAGTAAGCTACTGAAGTCCTTAAAGGACCACATTCCAAGGCAGTTTGACAGTTTGAAACCAGATGTCGTGTTTTCGGTATTCAGTTCAGAAATTAGGGCATTGATTCTCCATCAGTGTGTCCCAGATGGGTAAGTTGAAATTTCAGGGATGTGAAGATTGAGAAAAGGTTGAGAATAATGGAGTTAGAGAAAGCAAAGATAACTATTAATCCTTCTAAAAGGTCACTTTCAAAAGTAAAACTAACTTCTTTTTTCTGATTATAAAAGTTATAATCTGATATCTGAAAGTGCTTATAACTGATGTTACATGCGGCAGTTATTTGATAATGTCCCCACATTTTATAATCCTTTACTTCTTATTAAGGGTTTTCACATCATCTCATTTAATCATTGTGACAATTTTATGATGTAGTCTTTATAGATTTTATATCTTTATTTTATAGATGATGAAACTGAAGTTCAAAGAGGTTAAAGTAACCAAAAGTCACATGCCTCTGTCGACGGAAATAATAAACAGTCTATAATAGGAATAGAAAAGAGTTGTATTTGAGCCAGTCTGAGCACTATAGCCTCAGATAGTTCTGAAGAGCTTTCCGAAGAAGCATGGTTTTCAGCACAGTTTTATATCTGTCAGAACAAAGAACATCAAACATCACAGGGGTGCATTCCTTCAAGGTTTCAAAAAAAGACAAATGAGCATGCACACAATGAGTCAGCATGGCCTTGGCACCTGTGAAGGGAGCTTTATCATTGAAGGAGTGCTAGCGTTGATGTTTTAGGGAAGGGAGGCATTTATCTCTGTCTTCAAAACAGATATTCTTTACTTCTGGACAATGCACCCTTTTCTTTAATGATTAAAGCAGATGTATGTTTAATGGGCCACAAAACTGGCTATTCTAGTTAGCATAAAGCTTAAGTTAAATAATATATAAGCTAGGATGACTTCTCCATATCTCAATATGTGAAAATTTCTTCCATCACCTCTAAGTAGGAAAAGTCAGCCAAAACCTTGGGATTTCAGTATCTTAAGTCCTGTGTTCTTTCAACTACCTGCTCTGCTTTCTAAGAGAACATCATTTAGTTCTTTGCCCTTGGCAACATATTGACTGATTCCTAGATGGTGGTATTTAGAAGTTGTGTGCGTTTCTGTGTGTGTGTATGTACATGCACACGCTTTAATACAGTTCTTCCTACTTCTCATTGTGCATTCTGGGGCTTTTTTTTTCTTCCAGTTTTCAAAGATAGTTCCCAGAAAAACCTGCTGAACTTCACCGGCACTATTCCTGTGATGTATCAGGGTAAGTGTGGAAGTTGAGAAAATGTGGGAATTTTCTAAACGAGCAGTTTAATTAAAACTTATATTTGTTTAGTTCCATAACATTCTCAAAGTGGTTTTGTTTTTTTTTTTTAAAGAACATTTTTACGAGCTGGTCAATTATTTATTTATTTATTTTGCGGTACCTGGGCCTCCCACCGCCGCGGCCCCTCCCACCGCGGAGCACAGGCTCTGGATGCGCACGCATAGTGGCCACGACTCACAGACCCAGCCGCCCCGCAGCATGCGGGACCCTCCTGGACCGGGGCACAGACCAGCATCCCCTGCATCGGCAGGCGGACCCCCAACCACTGCGCCACCAGGGAAGCCCTTAAATATTTATTTTTTTGGCCGCGCTATGTGGCTTGCGGGATCTTAGTTCCCCCAACCGGGGATCAAACCCGGGCCCCCAGCAGTGGCAGCTCAGAGTTCTAACCACTGGGTTGCCAGGGAATTCCCCTCAAAGTGTTTTAACATGTATATGATCTATACTGAACCTTACTGGATATAGCAGAATGCTGTCCCAGTGAAGGAAGGCTTAGGTTAATACCAACAAATTCAGTTCAGTTCAACGAATATTTATTTATTGAATGTCAACTATCTGCCCACTACTCTGCTAGGTTTTGAGGTACAGAGGCGAGCAAGACAGACATAGGCCTGCGCTTGTGGAGAGTTAACTCTGCTTTCCATAGCAAACTGCGGGGATCCCACCTTTTTCTCCCATTACCTGAATGTTTTGTTCCCCTCCCTTTCCCTCTATATGATGTAGCATTATCCCCATTCTATTGGTGAAACTGAGTCCTGGTCACGTGGTTTACCTGAGTCCACACAGCTGGTATCAGACTGGAACTTAAAACCCAATAGGAAATTTTTAAAACACAGGTGCCATTAAAGCTCAAAAAAAGCAACATATTTTCAGACCACCTGACAGGTTAAAATAGCTAAGTGTTTGCCCAAAAATAAAAAAAAAATCACTAACTTCCCTATAATTAATTCTGTCTAGACCTACTTCCTTCAACGTTTAACAGGACTAACCTGTCAGATGGGTGTCATAGGAGCTTGCTTATCTAGTATGATTTGAAGAACACCAGAGGAGCATTGGTTCCAATTATTTCTCTGAAGTGGTGCTTGAAATTCCACCATTAAAAATCCATTCCCCTTTTAAAATGCAAATAATCTCAGGAGGAATAACATCCAAAATCACTAATATACAGTGCTGTGCTTATAGAAAATGCTCGGTAAATATTTGTTGAATGATTGAGTTAGTTTCTTTGATTACTGACTGAAGGGCTTAGGAATAGATGAACTTACTGGGTATTTGAAAGAGGAGGTGCACTGAAAAAGGGCTGAGGAAGATCTGGAAACCAAATGGGGAGAGAGCAGTGCAGTTTGCTGTCTCTTACAAAGGATTCATCGCTGTATTATAGGAGCACATTGCCCAACAGACACCAAGAAGATGTATTTTGGGGGACTTTTTTCAAAGTAAGTGCTTCATTATGGTAGTGGCTAGACTGTTACAAACCCTCCTTTATTGCTTCCCCCTGCCCCCATGATGACTTACTGCCAGAGGTTCACTCATGTTTTATTCTTCCTCTGTGTATGTCCAATCATAACATCTCCTTTGCCACAGAGAATGCTTAGAAATCCAGTTTGGTTTTTAAGAATAGGAATGTGGTTGGAGATGAAAGTAGGTAGCAGTGGGCTCTGAAAAAATTGCAGTGAGGTAGGCAGAGCAGGTATAGAGTCGATTTTTATTTTCTTTCCTTGCTTCTCCCCTCCCAAGCTCTCAGACTGTTTTCTGGCTGCCTAGAGAATTTTACTGAGACCTGTTTCCCATTACTTGTATTCTGTGTTTATTATGGTTAGATGTTAGAGAGAGAGAGAAAGAATTCTTACCACCCCAATGATTGATTGATTGATTGACTGATTCCATAGTTCTTACCAACCCCAGTGATTTCAAGGGTAGTTGCATATTGACAGAGGAACTTACAAATTTAAATGAATCATTGCTTAGTAGCCCTCAGTTTCTAGGACAATGTGGGGAGGTTACAGGAGGGCATAAAAGTTATCTTAAGATGCCACTCATTGGCACTCTGCATCTTCCTTAGAGCGGTGGAGTCAGGTCATTGATTCTTATGCTGGTAGTAATTCCAAGGTAGTAATGGTACCTGCAATATCTTTTGTTTTTTTTTTTTTTTGGTAGTACACTCTTTTTCCCCTTTGCTTTTGACTAGAATTATAGCAACTCCTTGTGATGCATACTAGTTATTTCCTGCTGATCAGAAGGTCAGAATGTATTATCTTTCTCATCTGTAAAATGGGCCAATGATAGAGCCTAACTCTACAATTTTGAGGATTAAATGCATTACTCTAAGTAAAGCTCTTAGCATAGTTCCTGGCACATAGTAAGTGCCTAATAAACGTTGGCCATTATTATTTGCATGCTTTTGTTACTTTTATCTGGTTACTAGTTTTGTTAATATAATAATAGTACATGCTCATGTTAAAAATTTTTTAATAATTGAAAAGAGATGAGGTTAAGCTTATATCTAACCTCCCACCCAGTCCTGTTCCCCAGGTGAATCTTCTGTTGATATTTCTTTATATATACCTGCAGAAATTTTCTGGATTATTTCTTATCCCTCCAAGATTGTGTGAAGGTTGTGATGACACTTTTCCTTCACCCACCCATTGTTTAGAGATGTGTATCATCTTAGTAAGATGATACCCATCTGAACTTTATTTACAACTAACTTAAATTATGTCCTTATGATATAATTACTTTAAATCTGAGGACTCTACCAGGAGTCCTGACTCTTTGCTAATGAATTACTGAAATTAAGTGGGCAGAGTAGGAGGCAGGGCATTTGCTGACAGAAAAGAATGAGAAAGAAGGAAGAAGCGCACAGAGAATACCAGTAGTGAAATCTTACAAGTTATAGACGTGGGAATCAGGCTCACCATGCACTTTGCCAGGAGTGTGATATTAAAATGCATGAATGCTGCTGGGGAGAGGCATTGATGGAGGCAGCAGATCCTTGATCAACCAGGAAGATACCTTCAATAGACATTCCTTTCCTTTTCTTTAATGTGTAGTGATTAACATTAGAAAATGGCTCCTTCGAGATTGGGACTACCACTCCAAAACAAAAAAAAAATTGCATGGCCTAGGACTTCCCTGGAGGTCCAGTGGTTAGGACTCTGCACTGTCAATGCAGGGGGCATGTGTTCAATCCCTGGTCAGGGAACTAAGATCCCACATGCTGCACAGCTTGGAAAAAAAAAAAACTGCATGGTCCAAACAGTGGCTTATAAATGTTTGATTGTGACCCACAATAAGAAATACTTTCGTATACATAGTTATATATGTATATAACTAAAATTAAATATTATTGTTTGCAGCCTACTAAATTAATTTCATGACCTATTTATTGTGACCAACATTTGAAAAACACTGGTCTAGAGTATATAACATTAGACAGAGTGACTTCTGGAGGAATGTGATGATGTGTCTCAATACCTGTTGGTCACTCTGTGGTGCTGTGATCACATGACTTTATAATCGTAGAGTACCAACAGCTATGCCTGTATCCATACTGTAAGTACTTAGATACTATGTATGGTGATGGATGTTAACTACACTTATTGTGGTGATTATTTTGCAATATATACAAATATTGAATCATTACGTTGTATACATGAAACTAATACAGTGTTATATATCAATTATACCCAAATAAAAAGTTTTTTTTAATACTTAGATAAAATTAGAAGAGGAATATGGTTCTGAGAACTGCTGATATAAAATAGTAGAAATAGTACTGGGACATTTCTATTATGTAGTGACTTTCAGTTCTCTAGAATTACATGGGAAGCTTTTAAAAAATGTTGTCCAGACCCTGTCCCACTGAATCAGAAACTTTTGGGAAGAGGCCTGGATATTGGTATGTTTCAGAGTTCCTTAAGCATTTCTAATATGCAGACAGAGCTGAGTATCATTGTGCTTAGGGCAGGAGGAAGCAAGATGAAAAAAGTAGAGGATTTCCTTAGTAAGAAAAAGATTGCAGTGGAGAAGAAAACTTTTTACTTATACCTTGCTTATTTCCAAAGTGGGTTTGAGGTAAATTGTAAAAATTGCCAACCCATCATGGTACTTACCATGTCATGTACTGTTCTAAGCATTTTATGTACCTTAACTAATTTTATCCTCACAACAATCTGTGAGGTAGGAGCTTTTATTATTCTCATTTCATAGAGGAAGGAGTTGAGGCACAGAGAAGTTAAGTAACTTGCCTAAAATCATATAGCTAGTGATGTGTGCAACTAGGATTTGAACCTAGGCATTTGTGCTCCTGAGCAGCCATGTTTTTAAATATATTGAAAGACATATGCATTAAGACTGTGAAAGCAGGAATAAATATCAGGAGATACAATAGAACAGTTAAGATAATGGATCAAATTCCTAGTTTAAGATTAGTTTTTGCACTTATATTAGGTTTAGCTTTGGGCTTCCTGTAAACCAAAACAGTCAGAGATTTTGGCTCTCAGTAGGCATGACATACATGGTTACATAGTATGTGGTACAGGGTTACATAGTACATGGTACATGGTTACATGGTACACGTACATGGAAGAGCTTTCATTTGGGTTCCTATCTCAGTACACTAAAATTTAAGAGCCACTGGACAAGGTGACTGTTAAGGTTATTTTCAGCTCTAAGTTGTATGTATCTAACCCAGCTTGTATGTTACACTATCTGCAATTAATGAGCAACTTGAGGGCCAGTATCAAATGCATCTTTCAGTTGTTCATTCATTCATTCATTCATTAAAAAATATGTATTTATTTATTTATTTGGCTGCACTGGGTCTTAGTTGCAGCACGTGGGATCTTTAGTTGTGGCATGTGGGATCTTTGGTTGCAGCATGTGAACTCTTAGTTGAGGCATGTGGGATCTAGTTCCCTGACCAGGGATCGAACCTGGGCCCCCTGCATTGGGAGTGCAGAGTTTTAGCCACTGGACCAACAGGGAAGTCCCCATTCATTCATTCTTATTTATATAAGAAATTTTTATTGAGTATCCAGTATGTTAGGCACTATACTTGTTGTAGGGGACATGGAAATGAATAATACATAATCATCTCTAGACATTTATAGCATAAACAGAGAAACAGACTTGTAGGCAAATAAATGGGGTGGAGCAAAGAAGGTTACCTAAAGAAGATGTATCCCATACTCCTAGCACAGTAGGTCCTATAAATATTTATTGAATTGAATTGAATAAACTGGCCATTGTCTTGATTATATTTCCTTAAACGTTATACTGGTGCTTTAATGGGAGCATATTTCCAATGTGAATGTGGATGAAAATAGGAAAATAGGCCTCAGTTTACATAAACCCTTTATCTATAAACTTGACTAGACTTGTGTTTTAAAATGCCACCTAGCTATACCATAAATATAATGTGTGTGGTTCATTATTGTTTGAAGATGTGTTTATTTTGTCTCAAATAGGTAATACATATAACATACCAATTCGTTTGTGGATTTTGGATTCTCACCCTTTTGCTCCCCCCATTTGCTTCTTAAAGCCAACTGCAAATATGGGAATCTCAGTTGGAAAACATGTGGATGCTCAAGGCAGAATATACTTGCCGTATCTCCAAAACTGGAGCCATGTAAGATCAATTTGGATTTTCTTTTAAAAGTTTTTATTTTTCTGAATATTTATCTTTGATCCTAATGGTACAAATAAGTTAGTGAATTTTCTTTCAATGATAATTCTTCTTATGGTCTTTAAAAATAATTTGAAATTGAGCTCCCCAGGGTCACCCAAGACCCAGAACCCTGCATGAAGCTGCTCTCTCCAGGTCTGGGAGGCAACCATTGTTTGCTCCCTGTCTTTTTATAGTTGTTTGCCGTTTGATAAAGCAAATGAAGAGCTACTAGCAAAATATTGGGCATTATTTCCTAGTTCCTCCCCAGTAAAGATTCTTATGTAATATGTGTATTTATTTGTAGTTTTGCCTGTTTTTAACCTTTATGTAAATTGAATCATATTGTATATAATCTTCTATTACATGCTGTGTTTTAACTGAGCATTAAGTTTTAAAAATTCACCCACAGCGATGCATGAAACTGTAACTTATGTGTTTTACAAGCCCTCACAGGGACTTCCCTGGTGGTCCAGTGATTAAGACTCTGCGCTTCCACTGCAGGGGGCACAGGTTCGGGGAACTAATCCCACTAATTTGGCACGGCCAAATAAATAAACATAAAAGTAAAAAAATAAATAAATAAAAATAAATGGCCCAGACTTAAAAAACAGAAACAAAACAGAACAAAAATACAAGCCCTCACATTATGCAATTTTGTATTCTGCATATTTCATCTATCATTATATTGAGCATTTTTCCATATTTTTTGATTTGCATTTCTCTAATGATTAATGATGTTGAGCATTCTTTCATGAAAACACATGGTTTTTAATGGCTGCCTGATGTAGATTGCTCTGTTAGAAATTTAATAATGAGCATCCTTAAATATATATGTAAATATAAATGTATATATCTTATAAATCTTTAATAATTTCCTAATGATAAATCTCTAGGAATGGAATTATTGGATCAAAGTTTTAAAATGTTTTGAAGGCTATTCTTATATATTCCCAAATTGGCCTCCAATAGGTAGACAAAATGTTGTAATTCTACCATCAATAGAAATCAGTATGGGGGGTACCTGTTTTACAGCACCTTTGCTCTAAAGGGTGCTATAAAAGAAGGTACTATCATTAAAACAAAACAAACCTTTGCTTATCTCTATGGTTCATTTACTTAGAAGGATGTAGAATCTGCTCTCATTTTTGTAAGTAACTACAACCTTTATGAAAGGATAATTTATAATATATTTGTATATACCCAGAAAGTTGTAGGACAGGAGGACAGGGATCTGTCAGAGAGGAGTGAGGTTGAAGTAAAGGATGGCATTAGGATTATCACTTCTTATTTTATATACATATTGTAAAAGGATATGCAATTGTGGATGCATTTCATATTGTTTTATGGTTTTCTATTTTTTTCATATAAATAAAACTTTTATAAAGAAGAAAAAAAGAAATAGAAAAAGAAAAACTGCACACCAAATTGTCAGTAGTGGAGTTTAGGTGGGGAAACATTAATCTTTTACTTTATGAACCTGTACATTATTTGCATTACTTGGTGATTTAAATAAGATTACCAGTTAAATGTGACGAATAGGGCATGACAAAAATTCGTTAGTTGGAAGGACAAAAATGATGTCTTAACCTTAATGTTTAGTTCTTTGGTTATTTGAGAAATTGAAATCTTATCATACATTTACTTATCATGTACGTTTCTTCTTTTTTGAATTGTCTGTTTATCTCTTTCATCCATTTTTACAACTTTAAAAAAAAATACTATCCTTTAACAGTATTTTGACATCTGTGCCCTATTGTGGGAATTTATCTTTCCTGTTTCCTCTTTCTGGTTTTCTTTGGCAACTCTTTTCATAGTTTTGTTTGTTTAATAAATACTCAGAGATATTCTTATAATCTAGTCAAGGTTGTGCTTGATTTCAGATCACACAGTATTGATTTCATTTTACTATTCTGAACCTCTTTTATTATAAGCTAAAACTAGTCTCAAGAAGATATTATATTATTTAAATGGCCCTATTTAGAAGAACTACATTTGGGGGAGGGGGAGGGATTAATTAGGAGTTTGGGATTAACAGATACACACTACTATATATAAAATAGATAATATGGCACAGGGAACTATATTCAATATATTGTAATAACCTATAATGGAAAAGAATCTGAAAAAGAATATATATATATATATATATATATATATAACTGAATCACTTTGCTGTACACCTGAAACTATAACACAACATTGTAAATCAACTATACTTCAATTTTAAAAAAGTATGATGTTATGATTTTTAAAAGTACTATGTAAACTTTAAGTTCCACATGCAGTTGGAATTACATAGTATAACTATGCAGAGTTTGGAGCTAGAAGGAATCTAGAGGTCATCTAGGCCAAGGATTGCAGACATTTTCCCCAAGAGAGTCAGTGTGCTGCATTAGGCCTACAGAATTTTGTTTGAACAGCACAGTGGTTTTGTTTTGCTTTGTTTTGTTCTTAATATGGATTTGAATGACTATACATGTACTATTTCCAAATTACCACAGTGACCATCTCCCCAAATTTTCTTACACTTGACAACTTCACACATTACGTTATCTGCTTAGTCTTTAAAGGTATATGAGTTGTTTTATTCTAATAAAAAATTTATTAGAGTGGGCTTCCCTGGTGGCGCAGTGGTTGAGAGTCCGCCTGCCGATGCAGGGGACACGGGTTTGTGCCCCGGTCCGGGAAGATCCCACATGCCGCGGAGCGGCTGGGCCCGTGAGCCATGGCCGCTGAGCCTGCGCGTCCGGAGCCTGTGCTCCTCAACGGGAGAGGCCACAACAGTGAGAGGCCCGCGTACCACAAAAAAAAAAAAATTTATTAGAGTGAAACCTAGACTCTGAGAAATTAAGCAATTTTTATAGCCACTGAATATTCCTAATAATAATAAAAAACATATTTTACACTCACAACATATAATTTGCATACATTAGCTCATTTGTTTCTATTATTGGGATTTATTATTCACAGTGTATTGCTAGTAATACTGAAGCTCAGAGAGGTTAAGTGCATTTCACTAAGGTTGCTTAACCAGTTAAATTAAAATGAACAGTACTGGATTAGATAAATATCAGTATTAATTTTATGATTTGATAGTGGTTATATAGGAGAATGTTTTGTTCTTTCTTTTAGGAAATATATGCTAAAGTATTTAGGGATGAAGGGGTATCATATCTTCAGTTTACTCTCGGTTCAGAAAATAGAGGAAAAGAGGCTAAGAAAGCAAATCTGATAAAATGTTAACATTCGAGTAATCTGGGTGAAGAGTATATGGAAATTCTTTGTACTATTTTTTTGCTACTTTTCTGTAAGTCCGCAATTATTTCAAAATAAAAAGTTTAAAAAAGGCAGATAGACAAGACCATTCCCAAATATAGGTACTCTGCTAGTAAGCACATTTATGCTGTTTTCCCACTTTTTGGAGATGTGGGTTTAGCATTTCTCCCTTTATTTTTCAGCTAAAAAATTAATTTTTTTCGATTAAATGTATTAAAACAGTTAAAAGTATCATATAATTTGTATGGTAGTTTTCGAAAAAAGGGAGCATGACGTAATACTTTCTTTTGGCTAACTCTGTAACAAGGTAGTATTCCTTAGCAAAATTTTTGCATAACTTTTCCCTTTGTGTGTGTTCTGTAGCCTAAATCTGTCATTGTTGGATTAATTAAAGAAATGATTGCCAAGTTTCAAGAAGAACTTCCCCTGTATTCTCTGCCATCATCTGATGAGGCACAGCAGGTAGACTTGCTAGCCTATATTGCAAAAATCACTGAAGGTTTGTATTTTTGTTTAATCATAAGAGTTATGAGTTTACAATTTCTCATTAATATCCTTTACTCTCTGCTACTTGATTTCTCTGAATAAATACATGCTTGTATATGTACAGATCTGTGTTGAATCAAAAATTCCTATATGTTTATCGTAAGGTATTACCATACAGTTCCAATGAATATGGTTTCTTAAAATGTAAAAGATTACTTTTATCCTGACAGCTAAAATAATTTGTTATTTTCAAAACCACTTGATATATATTAATGATCCCAAGCCTTTTTCATTATATGTTTGTGTGGCTTTTTGCCTCATTCAGTATACTGGACCAGAGAATCTATGATTCTCATTGTTTCTCATTGAGGATAAAGCAAAATACCTATGCTTGCAAAATTTCATGTTAAACATTTTTTTGCATTGTAGACTAGAGCAGTAAGAATCACAATGTTTTTCAGAATTATGGAGATCCTATTTTTTTAAGAGTCTTATATAATATTTTTTAAATGTTTGGAAAGATATTTTCTTTTTAAAATGATAGCCTCTATTTAGTAGAATATTTATTATGAGATTCCTGTCTTTCTTGCATTTCATTTGTTCAACAATATTTTTGAATGTCTATTATGGAGTGCCTAGTACCATGTTTTCTGTCCAAGTTATTGAACTTTGGTGTATTTTTTTTAAGATGCTAAAAAGATTTTTGATATTTTTAAATTCTTATGATAGTTCACTTTACTTTTTAGGTGTCTCAGATATAAATTCAAAGAACTGGGCAAATCATGAGAATAAAACAGTCAATAAAATTACTGTGGTTGGTGGTGGAGAACTGGGAATTGCCTGCACATTAGCAATTTCAGCAAAGGTATGTAAGCATAGTGGTTATAAATACATCTGTCATATTGCTACACTTTTAGGCAGTTTCTATTTAACACACAAGAAGTAATGGCTTCATTTTGTCATGTGGGAAAACTTCATTTTGCCTTAAAATATATTCAGTAAGCTGACAAAAAAAATATGTGAAAGCTCTCATCAGTAATGTTGCTTCTTAATTAGTAGTTAGTCGTGGAATAGGCTTTGAAAACATGATTTGAACAATGGGCTTATCATCCTAATCCAAGGGAAACCTCAAGTTGACATTCATCTGACTTAGTCACAAATTCGTTTGTGTTTTCTGAGTCCTGCTGCTTTAATTAAACTCTTATTTAATATAATACTTAATTTAGCTATTTCTAAAATTAACATTTTTAAAAAACAATTGCCTTTTCTTGTGTAATTACTCCACTTTCTTTTAGGATCATAGTTCCTAATTTGATATTTTACAGTAGTTTGAGATTTGCCTATTTTTCCATCAGTCCTTTTTACTAGATCTTTTCTATATAAATTATTTTCAGAAAGGCTTAAGTCCCCCTTCAGAGAGGTTGAAAGACCCTCCAGGGCCCAGTATCATGGTAACAGCATGTCTGTGTCATTTGAGCCATGTAGACCAGAATAGACTAGCTCAGGGGTCCCCAGCCGCCGGGCCGAGGACCACTACCGGTCTGTGGCCTGTTAGGAACCAGGCAAGAAGTGAGCGGTGGGCGAGCGAGTAAAACTTCATCTGCTGCTCCCCATCGCCTGAACCATAACCGCTTGAGCCATCCATCCAACCACCCCTCCACCGCCCTACCGCCCCCGGTCTGAGGAGAAATTGTCTTCCACGAAACCTGTCCCTGGTGCCAAAAAGGTTGGGGACTGCTGGACTAGCTCTTCCTCCATGTATTTATTTGATAGCCGGTATTTGGTTTTCTTTTCTATTAAAGTTTGATTGATTGCCATCTAAATTCTTCCCTTTCCATTTAAGATTCACGTATATCTTGGAGGTAGGTTCTACTTCAGCAAATAGTTAAATTGTATCCAGGGAGCTAGAAGATTTTAAAAGCTAACTGTTCAGAACCATATATGCTAACTTTTGCCATATTATATTTTCATTTCCTCCACACTCCATCTGAATGCACTCTTCCTTCTTAAGTGGAATTTGAAATGTTTGTAGATCTTTTGTTAGTAAATAGAATGCTTCTATAAACATTGCCTTACAAGTTGTTTATTTTCTTGTCTGAATTTTCTGTTAGGGGTACATAATCTCAGAAATAGTACTAGTGAGTCAGAGGGCAATGAATGATTTTTATGGTACTTATTACATATTGCTAGATTGCTCTTCAGAAGGGCAGAACTTTACACTGTGAATAACAGTGTAATTTACACTGCTAATAACAATGCACACATCAACCTGATTTTTGTCATTGCTAACAGTACTAAGTTTTATCAATTTTATTTGTTTTTGGTAAGTGTAGGAAGACCCCTTAAAGTCATATTTCTTTAACTGTTAGAAGTCGCACTATCAGTATTTCTTTGTTTGTGAACTGTCTAGTTGGAAAGTTTTTTTCCGTTTTTCCCTTTAAATGTTAATATTTTGATACAAGGTACAATATTTGAATAGTGCAACAATATTCAACTAGTGCAGTAGTAGTCATAATAATGGCAGTAGTTGAAGTGGTGGTAGCAGCAATAACTAACCCTTACTGAATGCTTACTAGATCCAGGCACTTGTCTAAACACTTGTTTCATTTTTTTTTTTTCATTGATTGATTTTTTTTGGCTGCGTTGGGTCTTCGTTGGGTCTTTGTTGCTGCGAGCGGACTCTTCTCTAGTTGCAGTGAGCGGGGGCTACTCTTCGTTGCAGTGCATGGGCTTCTCATTGCAGTGGCTTCTCTTGTTGCAGAGCATGGGCTCTAGGTGCATGGGCTTCAGTAGTTGTGGCACATGGGCTCAGTAGTTGTGGCTCACAGGCTTAGTTGCTCCACGGCATGTGGGATCTTCCTGGACCAGGGCTCGAGTTCCCTGCATTGGCAGGTGGATTCTTAACCACTGTGCCACGAGGGAAGTCCCACTTGATTAATTTTTAGGTACTATCGTTACTGTCATTTTACAAATGAAGAAACCAGGGCATAGGGAGGTTACCCAACTTGCCCAAAGTCACAGTATTAATAAAAGGAGCCAGGGTTTGAGGTTGGGCAATCTATTTACAGAGCCTGTATTCTAGATCCTTATTACCCAACGTGTGGCATTGGCATCATCTGAGATTTTATTGGAAATACATAATCTCAGGCCCTACTCCAGATCAAAGGAAGTAAATCTGCATTTTTACAAAATTCCTGGTAACCCATGTGCTTCACTGATCTATTAAATGGCGATCCCTTAAAGCTTGAGAAGCTCTGCTCTAAACCACTATGTAACACTGCCTTGTTGTGGTTATTGATGGACATTTAGTTTGTTTCTAGTCTTTTGAATATCCTTATACATATTGTATCATTTTACACATGTACTAATAAACTTGTAGGATGATTTCTACAAATGAGGTTGATGGATTAAGGGAGTTGTGTTTTTATTTATTTATTTTATAAGGATTTTTTTTTGATGCAGACTTTTTTTTTCTTTTTTGTGTGTACTGAAATTTGTTTCAATGTTGCTTCTGTTTTTATGTTTTGGTTTTTTGGCCACAAGGCATGTGGGATCGAACCTGCACTCCCTGCATTGGAAGGCAAAGTCTTAACCACTGGACCACCAGGGAAGTCCCTGTGTTTTTAAACTTTGACAGAAATTGTCAAATTATCCCTCATATCAATTGTGCTAGTTCATTCTCATTCCCACAGTGTTTGAGAATACCTGTTTTCTCACACTACTGTTAAACTTTGGGATCTTTGCATGTCTGATAAATGAAAAATGGTAACTCATAGTTTTCTTTGCATTTCTCTTATGAGTGTGGTTAATGTTAATAAAATTAATAGGTACCATTTAGAGAGGACTGCTCTTTGCCAGCCCTGTGTCACATAATTAATCTTTATAACTCCAAGAAATAAGACCAAGTTCAGTGACTTGCTTAGTCTTACAAAGTTAATAAGTAGCATGGCTGCATTGCTTCCTGTACACTTTCTGCCTCATAGTCTGGTAGATCCCTGGGTAGTCTTGCTCCTGCACCCTAAGATAGGAGAGATGCTCATATCCCTTGCTGCTTTGGAAAAAGGACGTCCATGAAGATAAATCGACTCTTAGGAGTTTCCATCCTGTTGTTTATGGTCAGCCCACCATGGCACCTAGAAAGCTGTCTACAGGCATGTGAAGTATTTTCCATGAGATCTCTGGGGAGAGAACTGCATAATAATTGGGTTTTATTTTAGCTTTATGACTATTATCTTTTTTTCTTTTTAAGAGAAACTTGGCATTAGTGTTGACATTGATGCTAAAATAGACAGTCTGAGTTCTTTCAGAATGGAAATTATGACAAAACGAAAACATAAACGGAAGAACAATAGCAAACATATTGAGTGCACCATGTCATCTTTATTACTCATTATCCCATCAAAAGAAACCTGCACTCTGTGACTTCTGAGTTAAGCCCTGTTAGAGCCCAGTTTTTAGTTAAGCCTAAAGGATCACATTATTCAAGTGCATAGTATTTTCTTGCTTTCATGTCCCTTTTTTTTTTGTTTTGTTTTGTTTTTTATAAATTTATTTATTTATTTTTGGCTGTGTTGGGTCTTTGTTTCTGTGCGAGGGCTTTCTCTAGTTGCGGCGAGTGGGGGCCACTCTTCATCGCGGTGCGCGGGCCTCTCACTATCGCGGTCTCTCCTGTTGTGGAGCTCCAGATGCACAGGCCCAGTAGTTGTGGCTCACGGGCCCAGTTGCTCCGTGGCATGTGGGATCTTCCCAGACCAGGGCTCGAACCCATGTCCCCTGCGTTGGCAGGCAGACTCTCAACCACTGCGCCACCAGGGAAGCCCCTCATGTCCCTTTTATTGCTATTGTGCTACTTCCTTCACAAGAGAGCACATAGGCCTATGTATTCGTTCTCCCTTAGCTCTCACTTCTGAATGAATTTAAACTGAGTAACTGGCCGTGTGCGGTGTAATGCTATTCTTTTTCTTATTGTACTGTACAGGGCATTGCAGACAGACTGGTCCTCTTAGACCTCTCAGAAGGGACTAAAGGAGTGATAATGGACCTTGACATATTCAACCTGCCTAATGTGGAGATCAGCAAAGGTCTGGTTATTCTGCTTAAAAGATTTGTGCCTTGTTTGCCCTTATATTTGAGTCCTAGAATTTTTTTGTAGACTTTATTTTTTAGAGCAGTTTTAGGTTCAGGGTATTATTGAGCAGAAGGTACAGAGATTTCCTGTATACCCCCTGCCCCCACACAGGCACAGCCTCTGCATTGTCAGTATCCCCTACCTAAGTGGTATAATTGATAAACCTCCCTGGACACATCATTATCATCCAAAGTCCATAGTTTACATTAGGGTTCACTCTTGTCTTTGTATATTCTATAGGTGTGGACAAATCAAACATGTATCCACCATTATGGTATCAAACAGAGTTGTTTCACTGCCCTAAAAATTCTCTGTGCTCTGCCTAGAGTCCTAGAATTTTGTTGCTGAAAGCATCTTAAAGATCACCTAGTCCAAGTCCCTCATTTTACATATTGGGAAACTGAGGTTCATATAAATTAAGGGACTTACCTAAACTCGTACAGATTGCAACTAATTAGGTTAATAAGAGTCAGATAAGCAAATAACATTCAAATTGGTTGGAAGGATTTATTCTCAGTCTCTGACTTATACCTTAGTATAAATTGTTTTCTCTGATTGCTTCCTTTTTCATAATATATTGGTTAAGAACACTGATTTTAGAGTTAGACATGGGGGTTTGCATACTAGCTCTGCCATTTGTCAGATTATATAATCTCTGAGTTCAGTTTTATCATCTGTAAAGTGGGAATTAATACATACCTCTTGGTATATAGCAAAGTGCTAAACCAAGATTAAAAAAAAATTCATTCACATTGCTTTCACTAAAAATATATTGTTAAAATGAATTTTAATAAGAACAAAAGAGGGGTTTGTATCATTAATAAATAAAATTTAGAATGTTAAAAAAGTAATTTTTAAAATCTTTTTAATTCAAAAGATTTGCATGTATTTAACAATGTACATAATATATTAGTACAGACGTATATATGTAGGTAAATACCAGATTTGGGGATGTGGGAATAAAGTTATTTTATTACCGGGGATGCATGATCAAAAAAAATTGGAAAGCCATTGAACTAGAGAATGTATAGTCTCCAAAAACCAGGTTATAGCTAGAGTCAGGATGTAATATGCTATAGTTGCTTAGCTTTCCTTTGCCTTTCCTTACTCAGGTCTCGTGTATTCTTTTTTTTTAAAATAAATTTATTTATTTTATTTATTGGCTGTGTTGGGTCTTCGTTGCTGCGCGCGGGCTTTCTCTAGTTGCAGGGAGTGGGGGCTACTCTTCGTTGTGGTGCATTGTGGGCTTCTCATTGCAGTGGCTTCTCTTGTTGCAGAGCATGGGCTCTAGGCATGCTGGCTTCAGTACTTGTGGCACGTGGGCTCAGTAGTTGTGGTTCACGGGCTCTAGAGCACAGGCTCAGTAGTTGTGGCGCACGGGCTTAGTTGCTCCACGGCATGTGGGATATTCCTGGACCAGGGCTCAAACCTGTGTCCCCTGCATTGGCAGGTGGATTCTTAACCACTGCGCCACTGGGGAATGTTAACCATATTTTTTAACCATATTCTTAACCATATTTTCCAAATAAAATATGGTTATTTTCTTAACCATATTTTCCAAATAAAATGTCGAGACATATGGTTTCACAAGGCTGAATGTACTAAGAACCGCAGTGGATCAAAAAGTTGAAATTATACCTATAGGTTATAAAAATTGGGTGTAATAGTTCTAGCAAGCCTCTGGATCCCTGTAGGATACAATGGATTTATTTTCCTTCTCTGGAAAGAGTACAATAGTTGCTTTAATGGTCCTTTTGTAGGCCTTGTACAGAGGATCCTTTGGGGAGCTGGATAGTCTCTTGTGCCTCTCATTTCCAGGTACTGAAGTTCTTAAGGGACCTCTTCACTCTTCCAAATCACTCCAGGAGACTGTTTAGTACATGGACTCTAGAGGTTGTGAGGCCATTTAGGACCTGAGGAAATTGTTTCTTCCTATGTGTCTCATTAGCCATCAATAACTATTGTTTCAGATAATTGAAAGAATAGAATCCTTGGAGTAGATATATAGGATGTGGTACTTGCCACCAAGTAAGGAGTTTTGAATGAATGAGCACTATATTGGGGCAACTTTCATGTTCCCCTTGTTAATTTTGATTGCATATTCCTGATAATTACTATTACATGAGGTAATTTAAAATATAATATTAGCTAACATCTCAAATATGTTCTATGATATGGAGAAGTGTGTTAATAATTTTGGGAAAGTAAGCTCATTTGGAAATTTTAGTAATGCCCCATCATGACAGGCATTGATGATCATCCTAGAGTTGTACTTTTCTCCATTTGGATTTTTTAAATAGCTACTAAAATACTTTGGGGAGGGCTGTGCATAGGTATATATGAGCCTGCAAGCATGCATACTACACATACATAAACAAACAGTGTGTGCATAGACTAAATCTGGAGAAATACTGAGGAACTGTTAAGAGTAGTTGCTTCAGGAGTCAGATTGGGGAAACTGGTTCTGCACTTGTTTTTTGCACTTAATATTTTTATCCCTTTTTTTACTGTGTTAAAATACATATAGCATAAATTTACCATTAGTGACATTCAGTATATTCACAATGTTGTGCAACTGTCACGAATATCTAGTTCCAGAACATTTTCCTCACCCCAAAAGGAAACCCTCTACACATGAAGCAATCACTCCCCATTTTCCCTTTTCCCCAGACCCTGGCAACCACTGATCTACTCTGGATTTGCTTCTTCTGGATGTTTCATATACATGGAATTACACAATATGTGGCCTTTTGTGTCTGGCTTCTTTCACTTAGTATAATGTTTGCAAGGTTCATCTATATTGTAGCATTTATCACTCCTTTTTATGGTTGAATAATATTCTATGGTCTGGATATGCCACACTTTATTTATCCACTTATCAGTTGATGTACATTTGGGTTGCATCTTTTTGTTATTGTCAGTAGTGCTGCTGTGAACATTTTTGTACAAGTTTTTGTTTGAACACCTCTTTTCAGTTCTTTTTGGTATGTACCCAGAAATGGAATTGCTAGGTCATATCGCAATTCTGTGTTTAAGTTATTGATTAATTTATAGTATCATTTTGAAGATCATTATTAATAGCACATAGAGGTCTAAATAGCTCTATATCTTTGAACAGCTTTATAATAATATTCCATCGTATGGATGTCTGTCTCCTATTGGTAGACATTTAGTTTTTTTGTGTTTTTCTGTGATTACAAATAATGCTGCAGAGAACATTGTAATGTAATAAAATCTTTGTGTATTTCTCTACCTAGTAGGATAAAGTAGAATTACTGGGTCAAAGGTGTTTTTAAAATGTATATTATTAAGCTGTACTAATTTATACTCTCACCAGCAGTATATGAGGGTTCCTGTTTCCTTTCTGCTGATTACTTTTATTTTATATTAAACATAGCTAATAGAATAATTATCCTATGATTATTTTGATCATGTCATTTCCTGGCTGAAGACACTACTATGTTGGTCCCTTATCCTTAATAATAATAATAGATGCCATTTTTTTTCAGGGAATCCAGTAATACAAGCTAGATAGTTTACATATATTCCATTACTTCTCTTACTTTATTTTATAGATGGCTGAGAGAGATTGTGGCTTTGGTCACACAGTTAGTAAGCAGGAGTTTCAAACATGTTTGTTACCAATTTCTTATGATTCACTCCAGAAATAGTCTCTGCATATACAAGCATAGATATTTGGATGTATGAGTATGTGTATGTGTGTGCCTCAAGAAAAAAGTGTTCAATAGTTGCAAATTAAAAAATAAGTTGTTGTTGGGAGTTCCCCGGCGGTCCAGTAGTTAGGGCTCCAGGCTTCCACTGCAGGGAGCATGGGTTGGATCCCTGGTCAGGGAACTAGGATCTCACATGCTGCGTGGCATGGCCAAAAACAAACAAAAAAAGCTGTTTTTGACATATGGAGCAAAGTAAAATTTTCTCAATAGCCAGTGGTTCTTAAAACATGGGTTATGGATTGATCCCTTGTGTGAGAATCACCTGAGGTGCTTTATGAACTTACAGAAGCCTGTGTCCACCCCAGGCCTATGGAGAGATTAAAAGGCTTTAGAGTAGGAAGGCTTTCTTGCACTTCTGAAATCATATTAGACAGCTACTACTCTGTTTACTTATAAGTCAACCTTGAGGGTGAGGGCATTTCATCATTCAAAGTACAGGAAGCTAAAGAAGGAAAAGAAAGGAAATATGATCCTGGCAAGATAGGTTGGGGCCAAACTGTAGGGTCATAAATTCAACTGTTCACTGGTATTTAATACAGTAGTATGGACAAGCTACCTAATCCTTCCAGATATCAATTTCCTCAACTTTATGAGGGTATAGGACTAAGTTCCTAAATATAGCATAGTGTTGAACAGCACTCTGAAGCCAGTCTGCCTGGGCTTGAATTCTGGCTCTGCTACTTACTAGCTCTATGACTTTGAGCAGGTTACTTAACTTCTCTGTGCCTCAGATTCCTCATCTGTAAAATGGGAATGATATTGCCCCACAGTGTGTTGTGGATTACATTAAATGAGTAAATACAGGTCAAGGTCTTAGAACAGTACCTGGCACATAGAAGTGGCATGGAAGTATTAACTGTATCCCTTTCAGTTCTAATGTCTTCCAATGCTGAGATTTTGACTCATTACCAGGTATCTATTCTGAACACTAGAACATAGGCATTATTTACTTAAGAGGACTCATGAAGAATCATAATTAAGATGCAGGACTTCAGTTTTTGGCTCTACCCCCACAGCTGTGTCAGATTATGAATTAAAATTGGATAATGCATTTCCCAGTGGACACCTTACACAAGGGTTTCATTCTGCAACTTGTTTAGGAAAATGGCCTTATAGGCTTAATTAAGACTATAAACCCTGGAATCTACTCATTGTCTTGCTGAGATGCTAATAATCATTTACACATGTTGACTGAACTGATATCACCCTAGTTACTTTATTATTTTTCTGTTGTTTCTGATACTTATAATTCTGGCCACTGTTTTGGCATGTACTTCTGTAAAACACACTGTGTAATAGAGGGTAATGTAGTTGTAAAATAGCATAAGTATGCTTGAGGATCAGAGACATGAATTCTGGAGAACAGCTTTTCCTAAGTCATAACAGTTGCTTACATGTGAGCCCCATTAGAAGAACCTAAAACCAAGACACTGGGCTTCAGTGTAAGGAAAAGTCAGTAAAAAAATGAGCCAAGATGTTTTATCTTGATTTAAAGAGTTTCAAATAATTTTTTTCCTCTTTGGAGTAGAATCCTTAATAAATAAAACAGATACAAACAACACTATGCTGTGCCTGCCAGCCTTCTTTCTGCTTATTCCCATTCCTACATGGCCTCTTAGTCACTTTCAAGGAGGTCTAGGACTCCTAAACTCCCAGTTTAAAAATCAGTGATGAGAACAAACGTATGGATACCAAGGGGGAAGGGGGGGTGGGATGAGTTGGGAGATTGGGATTGACATATATACACTATTGATACTATGTATGAAATAGATAACTAATAAGAACCTACTGTATAGCACAAGGAACTCTGCTCAATGCTTTATGGTGACCTAAATAGGAAGGAAATCCAAAAAAGAGGGGATATAATTATGTGTATAGCTGATTCACTTTGTTGTACCATAGAAACTAACACAACATGTAAAGCAACTATACTACAATAAAAATTTTTTTTAAAAGATGCGGTATATATAAAAAATGGAATATTACTCAGCCATAAAAAGAATGAAATAATGCCATTTGCAGCAACATGGATGGACCTAGAGCTTAAAAAAAAAAAATCAGTGATGTAATTGATTATAGGTGCATTCTGCCTATAGCATATTATTTGTTTTTTCTAAGAAAATTGTGAATTACATAGAAACCTAATTCCCTGTTTGTGGAGTCTGGATTCTGTAATTTATTTTATCTTTTTTGCTCTTTCCTGCCCTGGGATACACTCTTGCTTTTAATCCTCTTTCTGGAGGCAAACCTCAGCACTTTGTATCCTTCCTATGGACACAGGATTGATCTAGAGGCAATTGTGCTAAAAGCTGTCTAATTGTAGAAAAGAAGAACCTGATTATCATGAACAAGAACTTGGTTAAAACCTTTATCTTGAGCTCAGACTGTTTCTTTTTATTCATTAGATTTGTCTGCCTCTACTCATTCCAAGGTGGTGATCTTCACAGTCAACTCTCTGGGTAGTTCTCAGTCCTACCTCGACGTGGTACAGAGAAATGTGGATATGTTCAGAGCCTTTGTTGCAGCTCTGGGACATTATAGTCCACATGGCATCCTGCTCGTTGCATCTCAACCAGGTACAAGACTTTATTTTAAATAAATTTGGTGGTCCAGTGTATCAGTAGAATTGCCATTTCTGATAAAAGTCATAAAACAAGGTTATAAAGGGACAGCCAGAGCATTCAGTCAAATTGCTCTTATGATGAACAATGCAGTATTTTCCATATCCTGTCAACCAGTTACTTCTTCTGACTGTCATTAACTAGAAGGTTACAACTTACAGTTTTTTATATAATATTACTATTAATATGTTCCAGGTCATTAGCCATGCCTTTCTCAGTGAGAAAATGATTAAACGCCCAAGAGATGCAGTAGCTTATAGGAAGGATCCTTTGTTAACTCTGAAGTGTCATAAAATGTTAGTGAGCACACCAGAGTGCATTTTTAACATTTTGTATTTTAAATTGTTTCTCAAATGATTTGAGAAATTTTTTTCAAAGAATTAGGTGGTACTGGACTCAAATTGGTGAACAGATTTTTTTTAATGTTCCCAATATAGGAGTATGATATGAATTTCACTTGTTCTCCTATAGCAGTTGATTGAGGGATGTTGGTTTAATTCCTGACATCGTTTTGTCACATAAGAAAAAAATAGTTGTATTTTTGTTGATAATGCTGTATAGCATGGTGGTGGTATATGAATCAGTATTTTAATTTAAAGATAGAAATTCAGCTTAAGCTAGATATAAAAGAGAACTTGATCAATGAAAAAAATTTTCTGATTTTCTGTACCCAGTTTTCATCTTTCTCGCTTAACTGCTCTGGAAATTACTGTTTTCCTTTCTTAAAAATTTATATTTAACAGCAAAGTTATGTAAGATCATGCTGAAACCTGGTTAGTTGTTTTTAATTATTAATTAAAATTAAAATATATTAAATTTACATAATATATAATAAATTTTAAACTATGTTATGCTTCATAGTGCATTTAGGACCTAAGAAGAGTATATACAAGTTTTAATATACTTATTAAAATAATAAATATTTTGTTTAGGAACTAGAAGTACATTTTTAAAAATATTTATATTTTCACCTTGTATGTAATATTTAGTGGAAATCATGACCTATGTGACGTGGAAACTGAGTGCATTTCCTGCAAATCGAGTGATTGGAATTGGTTGCAATCTGGATTCACAGAGATTACAATATATTATTACAAATGTTTTGAAGGCACAGACTTCAGGAAGAGAAGTATGGGTTATTGGTGAGCAGGGAGAAGACAAAGGTAAGAAATACATGTTTATTAGTTATGTATATTGATAACCTACATCACCAGAGGCCATGATATGCATAATATGCACAGTTCTGGGGACTCCAGAATTGTGGTGCTTAATTGGCTTTCTTTCCACATTTGAGTGCCTTTTGTGTGACAGGCCCTGTATTGTGAATATACTTTGCAAACATGTCATTCTGATTGTATTTACTTTTCTGTAAGTAAAAGGCAAGACCCCCTTAGGTTATATATTTTTATTTATCTTTTTATATTTTGTATTTGAATTTCAGCATCCAGGATCAATTTAAAAGTTTAATTTTCTGGAGAGCAACATTTACATAAACCCTAAAGCATATACAGAACTCTTTCCTTTACTCTCCCATCCTACAATCTTGCTTACCTTTCCCTAAGTTCAGACTTTCTCCCTAGGTACATACCTCCTGTCTGTTTCTCACCTTTTTAAACAGAATTTTCATTCTTTATTTACCCTTACGGCCTTTTTTTTTTACCAGCTACTTGCTCTCTGCTCTGTCCCTACCACAGAAAGCATTCATAAAATACAGTCCCCCTGGGCTTCCCCGGTGGCACAGTGGTTGAGAGTCCGCCTGCTGATGCAGGGGACACGGGTTCGTGCCCCGGTCCGGGAAGATCCCACATGCCGCGGAGCGGCTGGGCCCGTGAGCCATGGCCGCTGAGCCTGCGCGTCCGGAGCCTGTGCTCCGCAACGGGAGAGGCCACGGCAGTGGGAGGCCCGCGTACTGTAAAAAAAAAAAAAAAAAAAATACAGTCCCCTGGATTTGAAAGCCCCTTTTCCTATCCCAAATGAATGCTTTCCCTATTTGATTCAAGAATCTCTTTTTTCTTTATTTTTCCCTCATGCTATAAAGTCAGGTTGGTTAGGTGATAAAAGTGCTTTATCCTAAGTTTGTTCATTTTTATTCATTTAAACAAGTATATGAGTGTCTACTCTTCTCACTACTATATAAGATGTTAGTGTGATACAAAAGAGGCACAGAGCACAGTCTCTTCCTTCATCATACTTAAAAATTATTTTAGAGCAACAAGAAAAATATTTACAAGATGTTTTGGCTAACAATGAAAGTATCGGATACTATTTGATTAAGTGCCAAAATGAATATATTTTAGATTTACAGTGCTTAGACACTTACGAGTGAGCATTTAACATGGGTTGAAATGACTGGAGAAAATTCTGTGTAGGCCATCATTGAACTGTACTTTGGAAGAATGAATAGGATTTGAATAAATAGCAAAGAATGGGACAGACATTCCAGGAATGGGAAAACAGGCAAAGGCACACACTTAAGTATGGCATGGTCATGGGATAAAAATATCTAGACTGGTTGTTGCAGAGTTTCAACCAGATAAACTTGGTTGCTGTCACATTTTGGAGATCCTTGAATACCTGATAAAGAGTTGGAAAGTGATTCTCAGGCAGAGGGGAACTATTAAAGGTATTTGAGCATGCGGGTAATATGCTAAAAAGGTAATTTGGGGAAAATTAATCATTGCTTCCTCATTTAAAGTATATTACTCTTACTCTATTCAGCCTGTAGGTGCTGTAGGGTAGAGCACAATGTAGAAAAGAACTTCTCTGCCTGTGAGGAAGTGATTTAATTGAAGAACTGGAGGAAGATTTTAAATCTGTATAAATCTGCACTGGCCACCTAGAAAGTTCAGTGCTAGAAAGAGTCAGGCTATAGAATAAACCTTGACAAAACCTGACAGTGTGATTCAAGCAGAAATAGCTTTTCAGGCTCAGAATGCTTCCTGACACTAAACACTAATCAATAGAACCAGGAGAGGGGAGCAAATAAGAACTTGGAGCAGATGTATTAGAGTAACAAATGTCTAGGGATTCAAACAAGCTCAAGACCCCCAAGTTTACTCACTACTACCATTTGAATTCTGGTCCATGTTGATCTCCTGCTTGCCTGATTATTGCAGATCTCCCAGTTAATGTGCTCTTTTCCCTCTAGTCTACCCTGTAAATGATGCCAAATTTTTTTTTAATCTTTTTAATTTTTCATAGTTTATTCCTTATATTGATAGGTTAAGAAAGTAAAATTTTCCTAAGTACTGATTCATAGATAATGTTTATAAGCAGCACACAAAACATTCAGTTTCACAAACAGTAATATCCAATGATCCCCTCAAATGCAATTTAAAATCCTTACTTTAAGCTAAGTGCAAGAATAATACAATAAGCTAAATACACACAAAACCTGTATGTGCTGAACTACAAAAGTGGTTTCTTGCACAGGCTCCGGACGCGCAGGCCCAGCGGCCATGGCCCACGGACCCAGCCACTCCGCGGCACGCGGGATCGTCCCGGACCGGGGCACGAACCCGCGTCCCCCGCATCGGCAGGCGGACCCCCAACCACTGCGCCACCAGGGAAGCCCGGCCCCAAAGGTTTTAAATCAAATAGGTCTTCCAACACAGAAGCAATCATAGGAAACTTTTAGTTTCTCTAAAAAATTAAAATCAAAAAAATCACTTGTTATCTAAAGAAAAGAGTATTAAAACAAATTATCTTAAGACAAACACTCTTAGAAAAGGCTGTATTTTCTATCATTTTCTCCTTAAAAGAAGCACAAACCAGTTCACTATCTTTTAATAACTTAGACTACTGTAATCTAAAAACTTTAGAAACATGAAACACATGTCTTAGCTATCAAAGGTACCATTTAGATTTCACATATTAAACAGCCACAGTACAGCCTACAGTGGCACAAAATCAGAAGGAACTGAATGGTTTGCAAGGTACTTTGACTTACATGTGGTCATTAAAATCTAATAAGTAATTCAAAGTAAGTAATATAACGGCAGGCAATTAAAGGCTCAAATATCACTCTAAAATTGAAGACATGAATAAAGACTGAAAACGTTGTGGCTCTCTATCTTTCATTCACATGGCTAGATATCAGAACCTTACTGTGGAAAATATAGTTATTAAATATGGTTTCCCCAGAAAATAATGAAGCTTCAGAAAGTACAAAAGGTGTCAAGATCCATAGTTTGCTTCATCAAATGCTTTTCTAGCTCGTTTCAATTCTTCATTCATAGTAAGCAAGTCTTTAACTCTAGCAAACTTTCTTGGGTCCTTTCGAATCAAGAAGATGATATCTTCAACTTGTACCCGACCTTGTCTTCCAATTGACATTGCCTTGTGAGTCATTTCAGTGATGAACTCTATGACCAGGTCTTCAAGAATATCTACTGACTCAGTATAAGGATTCTGGTCATCCCCAAACCCATACATCATACACCGTACTGGTGGCGCAGTGGTTGGGAGTCCGCCCGCCGATGCAGGGGACACGGGCCCGTTCCCCGGTCCGGGAAGACTCCACATGCCGCGGAGCAGCTGGGCCTGCGAGCCACGGCTGCTGAGCCCGCGCATCTGGAGCCTGCGCTCCACAACGGGAGAGGCCACAACAGTGAGAGGCATTCTTTAGAAAAAAGTCTCTTTCTTTTACCCTGTCCACCTTCTGCACCTCCTCCAGTTTCTTCATTTTCTTCCTCAAACGTGGGGTCTTCTTCTTCATCTGCCATCCCAGCAGCCAGCCACCTCTAGGGCGCCAAATGATGCCAAATTAATAATGATATTAGCTAAAACTTACAGTATTTGCAGTATGTTGCACATATTAATTCAATGTTCCTAAGTCACGTTCCTCTTTTCAAAAACTTTCACAGGCTTCCTCTGACCAAATTATTAAATTCTTTTGCTTGCCATTCAAGGAGTCCCAAAATGCAGTCTTAATCTTCCTCCCCAATTACAATTATGGAGAGAGTCATGATATTAGAGAGCTGGAAGCGACCCAAGGGATCGTCAATTACAGTTTGTTGTAGGGAGCCAGCAGTGGATGCAGGGATGGTAAGTGACCTCCCCAGGAAGCTGTAGCTTTTTAGGTCGAAGCGGGGCTAAAACCCAGGTCTTGTGCATCTCGGCCCCACCCCACAGCTTTGCTTCAGCCACAGGGACCTTTGCCCATTGCATTTACCTTTCCCATAATCCCTTCTCTTTCTCTCTCAGCATATTCAAATCTCATTCTTCAAGATCTAGGTCAAGTCTCCCTTACCTTACCCTTTGAAGCTTTTCTTGATCACATCATTGCACAGTGATTCCTTCATTCCTCTGAGCTAAAAGCTCTTGCTAGCTATGTGGTAATTAACCATATGTTGTCTCAAGATATTTATTCTTTTGTTAAACTGCTGTTTATTCTGATCCAATTTGAATTTTGTGTGTGTACCTTCTCCTTATTGAAAGAGTAAATTATTAAGCTGTTCTTTTAGTTGAAAAAGTCGTACTTTCACATTGTAAAAGGATTAAATAGTACAAAAAAATATGTAGTGAAAATAAGTCTCCCTTCTATGCCAGACACCCAGTCCCTCTCTCTAGAAGCCATGCAACCTTGCAGAAATGTTCTGTGTATGGACAAGCACATGTATGAAATATACATAATACATCATTCTCCGTCTTGCCCTTTTACTTATTGATATGACTTGGAAATGATTGCATAATAACATATATAGATCTTGCTCATTCTTTTAAACTACTGGATGTACCAAAATTTATTTAACCAGTCCCCCTAATAAGTTATAATTTTTGAATGAATAAGAACATTTCACAATATGGTTATATTAATATCTCAAATTGTAAAGAGAAAATAAAGGATGGTGTGACTTGATAAATAAACCTAAGGTACTGTGCTGACTGCTCTTGGAGCTAGATAAATGAATAAGAACCTGACCCTGTCTTTAGGCAGCTTGGAGTCTAATATAGGAAACGACTATAATAAAAGGCAGTGTTGACTTGCAATAAGAGAGGTCCAAGGGAAGTAAGACAAAAGCGCAAGGAAGGGAGCTCTCAAGTAGGAACTAGAAATGGAGAGATGTAGGTGCATGTGAATTGAGATCACTTAAATATAACATTATGTAATATTTGACACATATAAAAGAATATGTATAGCATATATGTATGTTTTAAAGCATCATAGTAGAACAGACATTCATGAATCCATACTCAATTAAGAACAATACAAATACCATTGAAGCTACCTATGTACTCCCCAACCCATCTCCCTATCTCCCTTCTAGGTACTGCTATCAGATCACTTTTTATCCTGTCTTCTACTTTGTTTCAGAGACAGTTCTATCCACCGATAATTACCTTGGTCTTGAAGCCAGAAATGGATTAGAGGCTCCCTCTGCTGGTTTCATGTATGGACACCAGTTGGTTGTATCTTTGCATAGGTGACACCACAGTAATAGCAAAATTAGAATTATTTTTTATTGAGTATTAAATGCTTTGCATATCTCATTTAAAATTTAAAAACACTCCATGAAGGAGGTGGTAGTTTTCCAAATCAATATGTGAGGAAGCTTAAGATTCAGTGAGGTTAACAATTTGTCCAAGGTTTACACATTTAGTAAGGGCAGAACTGCAATTTGAACCCTGGTCTGACTCCAAAGCTGTACTTTTTCTTGCTGTGACTTAATTAGATAATTTATCTTAAGCATTTAGTACAGTGCCTGGCACAGAGTAAACACTCAGTAAATGGTAGCTGTTACTACAATGATCAAGACAGCGAGATAGTGATGAATAGAAAATTGGCAAAGGGACATGGAAAACTACACTTTGAAATAATGCAATATTAGGGTTTAGAAACAGAGTTATAAGAATAGCAGATATGTAAGTGAAATTATTTAAGTATTTCAGAGACAAATGACAGTTACAGCCTGGAGGAGGAATTACACGACATATAAGACCCTTTAGGATTTGTTTCGTGCTTCCTTCCTCAGCCTCATCTTCTGACAAGCATTTTATGCTAGTCAGATGATCAACTTGCAGCTTCCCGAAGGGTTCATGCACTCTCATGCCACCTTGCCTTTGCACCTGATGCTTCCTTTCCCTGAACATTCATTAATTTGGCTAAGTCCTGCTTACCCTTCAAGACTGGGCTTGAGGGCTTCCCTGGTGGCACAGTGGTTAAGAATCTGCCTGCCAGTGCAGGGGACACGGGTTCGAGCCCTGGTCCGGGAAGATCCCACATGCCGCGGAGCAGCTAAGTCCATGCACCACAACTGCTGAGCCTGCACTCTAGAGCCCATGAGCCACAGCTACTGAGCCCGCGTGCCCCAGCTACTGAAGCCCCCGTGCCTAGAGCCCGTGCTCCGCAACAAGGAAAGACACCGCAATGAGAAGCCGGTGCACTGCAACAAAGAGTAGCCCCTGCTCGCCGCAACTAGAGAAAGCCTGCGCATAACAACGGTGCAGCCAAAAATAAATAAATAAATAAATTTATTAAAAAGACTGGGCTTGAGTGCCACCTCTCCCAGGAAGCCTTCCCTAATTCTCCAGGTTAAGTAAGTTTATGCCTCTATTATAACCACTATCACACTGTGTTATAATTGCATATTTACTTGTCTCTTCACCCCAACAGACTGTAAACTCCTTTAGCTTGGAACAGCCTCAGTAAATATGTTTTGAAATTAATGAATGATCCTGATACCATCTTGTTGTATCCAAAGGTCATTCATACAATGCCCCACCAAATTAGTCAGTAGAACATGTGCTTTGGAGCTTCTATTTTTAGCTGTGATATTGAAATCATATGTAAACTGCAGATAACTCCTTCAAATGGTGTTTTAGAAACCCAAGGGCTGGACCTCAAAACAGAGTGTTAGATCATCTGCTTTGGGCATCAATCTTACCTAAAGGATAGGTGTTATATGTAATGGAAAAGAGAGATCACATGGTCATTTTTTATTAAAATTTTTGGGGTCAGGGGATTACTGATTTTAAGGAGTAGAACCAGAAAGATTAGGATTGATTAGTTGCATTATTTGAAAGGGATTCTTAAACTAGGATAAATATACATTTAGGAAGTGTGAAGGGTTGGGCAGTAAATGAACAAAAAAATGAAATAATTCAGTCCATCTAAACTTAACTGAAAATCCTAATGACTGTGTCAGAAGCAAATTTGAACATAGTGAAGCTTTCTCTCTCTCTCCAAACATTGTTTTCTCATGGCTCTTATAAGTCCAAACTCAGAGGAAAGATAAAACGTGATTATGTGTGTAATATATAATGGCAGTAATACTCATAATTAAATTCCAGACTTCTTTGTGTCTTTTGTCTTTTCTTATACCTACCTTGCCCTTTTTATTTATCTTTCCAAGGTCTGTGAATGCTGTGTTTCATTTAGCAGACATTTCTCTGCAATTTTCTCTGTATTGTGAATGTACTAATAATGTGCCAAAATTTTGTTTTAGAAAATAATTCATGTGTAGCCCTTCCATTCAAGTGAAACATTTTTTAAAACCCCTTAATTTGTCCACATGTATTTATATTTTTCATGTAACAATTTTTGGTTTTGCTTCTTTTTTAACTTAACATAAAAACTTTTAAAACTTTTCGATGTTTTTCAACTTAACTGTTGCAACTATGTTTTCCTCTTTGTTTAATATAATTATGGATTGTGGACTTCCCTGGTAGCACAGTGGTTAAGTGCGCCACAACTACTGAGCCTGCGCTCTAGAGCCCTTGAGCCACAAGTACTGAGCCCACGTGCCACAAATACTAAAGCCCGTGTGCTCTAGGGCCTGTGCTCCGCAACAAGAGAAGCCACTGCTAGAAGATGCCCGAGCACTGCAACAAAGAGTAGCCCCCACTCACCGCAACTAGAGAAAGCCCGTGCACAGCAACCAAGACCCAACACAGCAAAAAAAAAAAAAGAAAACAATTAAAAATATATAAATAAATAAAAATACCTTAAAAAATTATGGATTATGTGCAAGGTCAGCTCATACTATCTCCAACACAGCCCTTTTTAAAATAAATTTATTATTTTTATTATTTATTAATAAAATTATTTATTTTATTATTTTTTATAAATAAATAATTATTTTTCGTTGCAGTCTTCATTGCTGCGTGCAGGCTTTCTCTAGTTGCGGCGAGTGGGGGCTACTCTTCTAGTAGTTGTGGCTTGCAGGCTCTAGAGCGCAGGCTTAGTAGTTGTGGCGCATGGGCTTAGTTACTCTGTGGCATGTGGGATATTCCTGGGCCAGGGCACGAACCTGTGTCCCCTGCATCGGCAGGCGGATTCTTAACCACTGTGACACTAAGGAAGCCTATCCTGTGCATTCTTTACTGTGGTAAAGAATCTGTGTTGGAGGATACACACAAAAAAACACATGATCCCTGCCCCCTGGAAGCTTATAATCAGTTTGAGGAGGGGAAGCTGTCCTTTGTTGCTGACACATCACTAACTGGCCTAATCTTGAATGCAGTTTAGAAGACTCATGGGAATTCCCTGGCAGTCCAGTGGTTAGGACTTGGCGCTTTCACTGTCATGCCTGGGTTCAATCCCTGGCCAGAGCTAAGATCTTGCAAGCCACGTGGTGTGTATGTATGTATGTATGGTTCCCAGTGGAGCAAATGCCAGGTGCTTGCAGCACATGGGAGCCTGTTATGCATTGCCTGCTGAGAAAAGAAAGCTTTCTACTTGGACAGTAAAATGGCCCAGTGTTGTTGAGAGAGAACAGGTAAGGGGCTGCAAGTAGACTTTGGGGATCATGTTTTGGGGGAACTACAGCTCAAAGTCTTTCTCACCCCAGGCAATCAGTACAGCACATTTAGTGCCACCAGTGGAAAAATGTAACTCTAGCTAGAAGGGGGGAAAACGTTTCCTTAAAGTTTAGGGTTTCCCTTGTGGCGCAGTGGTTGAGAGTCTGCCTGCCGATGCAGGGGACAGGGGTTCGTGCCCCAGTCCGGGAAGATCCCACATGCCGCGGAGCGACTAGGCCCGTGAGCCATGGCCGCTGAGCCTGCGCGTCCGGAGCCTGTGCTCCGCAATGGGAGAGGCCACAACAGTGAGAGGCCCACGTACCGCAAAAAGAAAAAAACAAAAGTTTAATACAGGTACCCTTAACTGCAGATGATCATTTTATCACATCTTAATCCTAAGAGAGTTATTGATGAAATATAATCAGTTTTTCATTTAATTTTTAGTGCCCACATGGGGTGGCCAAGAGGACGTAACAAGGCATAACTCTCAGGTGCAGCTCTCCAACAGGTAATAGTGTAGTTTTGCATTTATCCAACTAAAAACCATATACTTCATAGCTAATGTAACAGCTGTTTGCACAGCATGTACTTACTGGGCTTCTGCAAACAAAACTTACTAGTATGGACAAAACCAAAGTACATGAGAACAATGTTTTCTATTTTTTGATTTCTTATCTCAAAGTAGATCTAAGAGTGCTCTGCAAGCTTAATATTTAGATATACGGTTGACTCTTTAGAGGGTAGAATAGTTTCCTTATTTGTAGGCAGTGATTTACTGCTCCTATATTTAGGATGTAGGATCCTATATCTGAGGGTATTGGATATTTTCTTAAATGTAGAAGAGAATTTGTCCATACCACTTAAAAATCAATATGTATTTATTAATTACACATAAATACATTTGGAAATTAGTCTAATATGAATGGATAACCCACATTATAAATTCAGGCAAAAACAAAGTATAATGCACAGATCCTCGTATCTTTTGTGTTTATTTAGAGGCCTTCCTGGGGTCTGGACCCGATAGGGTGGACTCTACATTCTGTATATTTTCATGCCATTTGTTGTTTTACTGTCACATAATAACATCCTTTCCTGAATTCCAAGTGGCGATTTTTAGCTTTTTAAACCTGCAGTTTATGGATTTTAGAATATAACAACTAGAAAGAATATTCTCTTATCGAGAAGAGTAGTATGTTGTATAATCCATTCTAATCTGCTTCTCTATATAATCCTGCATTTATAGCTTTTAAAAGGAAAGAATTCAAACATGTTTGTTTAATTTGTATCACTTTTAATTAGTTACAAAATGAATGTATGCTCTCATAAAACTTTATCTTTATTTATTTTTTTATTGAAATATGGTTGATTTACAATGTTGTGTTAGTTTCTGGTATACAGCAAAGATAAAACTTTAAATACTCCAGATATCTATATAGGAGAAAGTGAAAAGCAGGGGTAATTCCATTCTCCAGAAACAACCACTGTTAACAGTTTAGTGTCCACGTGTCCAAACATTTTTTCCCATGCTTCTGCAAACATTATCATTATTATTTATTATTATTTTAATAATTATAAATGTATGCTATTTATATTATCTTGCAACTTGCTTTGTTTCCTTAATAATATATCTTGGATATTTTTCCATTATTGTACATATAAATCTAC
Source organism: Neophocaena asiaeorientalis asiaeorientalis (assembly GCF_003031525.2). Classification (NCBI taxonomy): domain Eukaryota; kingdom Metazoa; phylum Chordata; class Mammalia; order Artiodactyla; family Phocoenidae; genus Neophocaena; species Neophocaena asiaeorientalis. The sequence goes on along the minus strand of NW_020175186.1, from coordinate 732,132 downwards.
TTTATATTCTTCTCAAGAGTTATATGGCACTAGGGGACTTCCCTGGTGGCGCAGTGGTTAAGAATCCGCCTACCAATGCAGGGGGCACGGATTCGATCCCTAGTCCGGGAAGATCCTACATGCTGCAGAGCAACTAAGCCCGTGTGCCGCAACTACTGAGCCTGCGCTCTAGAGCCTGTGAGTCACAACTACTGAAAGCCCGCGTGCGGCAACAAAGACCCAACACAGCCAAAAATAAATAAATTAACTAATTAAAAAAATAAAAGCTATATGGCACTACATTTGGTAGTGATTTATTTAACAAGTCCTCTTTTCATGAATTGTTTCCAAAATTTTTTGTGTCTCAAACAAGACAAACATACTTATATGTATATCTTTGCACACTTGAGCATACTGCTATAGGATAAATTCCTAGAAGAGGAATTTCTAGATCAAGTGTTGCCAGATCTTCCTCTTAAAAGTTGAATAATTTTGCACTCTCAACAGCAGTTATGGGAATGCCTGTTTCTCTGTAGCTTCTGGGAAAGTAGTTATCAGTCTTTTTAATCTTTGCCAATTTTGATGGGCAAAACTGATGTATTTATTGTTTTAACTCATATTTAGTTAAATATTAGTGGTGCTGAGCATCTTTTTATATTATTAGGCCTTTTGTATTGACTCTCTGTGAACTGCCTGACATTTTAAGAAAAGCTTCATTACTAGACTGTAGGTTTTCCTAACAATTGCTGTATAACTCTCACTTCTGTGTCAAAAATATCTAATTAATACCTTAAACAGAAGCTAAAACTAAGTGTACATATTTTGTGTATTTTCTAAAATCATGATTTGTGTGTTTTATTTTTGTTTTTTATAACCTAGAGCCATGGAACTATTAAGGGTAAAAGGTCAAAGATCCTGGTCTGTTGGACTGTCAGTAGCCGACCTGGTTGACAGTATTGTGAATGATAAAAAGAAAGTGCATTCTGTATCAATTTTAGCAAAGGTAATTGCTATTCTCATTCTCTCATCATATTTTAAAATATTTATATTATTAATATAAAGCCATAAAAAGTGCTGTTCACACTGGAACCCAGGTATCTTCAGTATCACCAGCTTTTAGAGTAACACGTGGGAGAAGACAGTTTGGTCTAAGCTCTGTCCTGCTTGGCTATGGGAAGTCTGGGCTTCTATCAGGTTGCCCTTCACCCCCATTAATTTTTGGAATCCCCAAGAAGCATTTATAAATTCCACAAACTTCTTCTGGTTGTCATTTATCTCCTCAGCCAGCCAGGTCACCCCAGACCGACGTGCCAACTGGTCTTAGCCAATCATCAGTCTGCTTCTCCAGTTCAGTTTATCCTTTACTGCTTTATTCCAAGTATAGAGTCCCTAAAGCACAGCTAAGATGAGGCACAAATGCTTAACCAAATGTTCATGAAAACTTAGGAATACCAGAAGGGAAATAAAACATGGAAGGAAAGACTGAAAACAGATTACCAAATTTGACTGCACTCAGAGTCCATGCTAAACCCCTCCCCTGGGAACTCACTCTGACATTTTTCTTAACCCCCAGCCTGTTACTCATATTGCAGGGGGCTAGCTTACCTCCCCATAAAGTGGGTGTCTTTGACCAAGTTCCGTTTCACAAAAATTTTGTGAAACAGTGACTCGAATTTAGAAAATAAATGAACAATTTTTTTTAAGTTCAACTTGTATCACTTTGTACTTCTAGGACCAGAAAAGCAAGGAAATATCCATATTTATGGTATTATCTTTTTTGCAGTGATTCGGCTCTAATATAATCCCAATTTTTTTCATTTCAGGGATATTATGATATAAATAGTGAAGTGTTTTTAAGTTTGCCTTGCATCCTTGGAACCAGTGGAGTGTCTGAAGTCATCAGGACCACAGTGAAAGAAGATACAGTGACTGAGAAACTCCAAAGCAGTGCATCATCAATACATAGTCTCCAGCAACAGTTAAAACTTTGATTCTAAAGTTCAGAGTTACTTGAAAGGAAAGGTCGTTTAATTTTACCAACATATATATAGGGCTGAGAACTTCTGTGTCGTCTTATTTATCCTTACAAACTGCTTGGTTAAGGTAGATGGTTTCTTGGTTGGCTTTGTAATATGAATCCTTAGGTAGTTAGATAAGAAGGAAAAAAATCTAATTTTCTTTGTTGTTCTTGAGATATCTATACTGTTCTTTAAACCTACAGCAGAGATAAACGTTCATCTGCAATATGCATCGTTTTAAAATTATGTATCCTCAATTAGCACCTTTAGCACTTTGGGAGTACTTTGAAAATGATACATTTTTAAAGGAAAATTACTCTTTGACTGTTATAATAACCATGATAAGCCGAAAGCCCAGTATGGATTTACAAAATCTGTGCCAGCTATACACTCAAAGGATCCACAATTTAAGCTATTAATGTTTCTTCTTTAAAAACAGTGGGTAGTAATGATAATAAAGCATTTTGTTTTCCCTCTTCAAATTGATTAGCTACCAAAAAAATGGAAAAGAATTTTACACGTACTTTAAAATAGTAAAAAGGAAAATGAAATTTTTTTAATATATGAAGAAAAAGTGTACTTTAATTTCCAGTGGGACTGTCCTTTCTGGAATTTTCTATAACCTCTTCCTAGGCTATATAAGATCTCCGACATCTCAAGAACACACAGTGACATTAGTAGAACCATAGAGAATGTGTATTTTTAGTGGAAGTAGGTTATGAATGAAAGCCAAGCAGTTTAAAGCTAAAATATGAGGCTTTCATAAAAGCCATTGGTCTTAATGGGGAGAGGTTGGGTGGGCTGATTGTCTGAGCAAATCCTTTAACTACTCCTGAAGAAATGATTTACTTTGGTGATGGGTCAATAATGACAATATCTTCATATGTGAAAGATAGCATATTATTATGAATGTGACGCACAGCTAAGAGCAACAACTAACATCAACACTTCTAGTATTTCTGGCAATGTGATGAGTACTTTATTGTTTTTTTCCTCAGGATTATTTATTAATCCTCACAGTAACCCACTGAGGAAGGGACTATTATCATCATTTTATAGAGGAGGAAATTGAGGTTTAGTGCCCAAGATCTCATGACTAAGGGACACTTAACATACAACCTCTACTTTTTCTAAGTACGAGAAGAGGGAAAAAGCATAAAAGCGGAAATAGTTACCACAAGACCCTAAAGCTGGGGTTCTATACTCTTATATTCTCATGTAGGGGCTTTTTTTTTCAATATAGTTTTTAGAAAGACTGATTCTCTGACTTCCCAGACTTGCCCTCAGCAAATAGCTGGGGGGAATGGGGGAGGTACGCACTGAAGTAGGCGTTTAGTTATTTAGTCATTCAGTTAAATAAGTGGGAGCCTGCTATACACCAGGTGCCATACTGGGCACTGCAGATACAGTGGTGAGCAAACCTGGACTAGGTACAAGCCCTCATGGTGCTTGTAATCTAGTATGGAAACATAGTAATCAGGTCTCACAAATAAATGTCCAATGCAAGTGTAATAAGTGCTGTGAAGAAGTCCCAGGTGCTTTGAAAGCATATTATAGGTAACCCAAACCTGGTCAATGAGATAGGAGCCAGATGGATTATACGGGCAGACTTACCTTAGGTAGAGAGGAAACAGTCAAACTAATGCTGATTTAGAATAATAATGGATGCTTATAATGATGAGCTTAAATCATAAAGAAAAGGTGAAATTATATTCAGTGTTCCATGTTTAAGTAGAAAAGTATTTAATATGCTTGGAAAGATTCACACCATAATGAACTAGTGTAAAAACATTGGCCATTTGAAGAGAAGAGCATTAGTTCTGTGTAATTTCACTGCATGGGTAGGTTATTTTGGTGTTAACTCTAATAGTATATCCTCACTGTCCTTTTGTATGAAATAAGAAATTAAAACTAAAAGGACCATTTCTTGTGTTTTTAAAGTCACCTTTTCTAATATCAGATACCTAATTGTGCTCTTGAACAATAACCTAATTACAAGATACTGTATAAATAGATGAATTGCTAAGAATTCACTACATTAATTATAAAAGGAACATGTCACTACAACAATACTTATTGTGTCTACTGTTATTCCGGGTACTGTGTTAGAATCTGAGAAGTGAAAAGATGAGTAATAATAGCCCTTGCCCTACAGAAGCCCACAATATAGAAGTAATTCTATCAGATATTTCCTTGAGTGTTGAGTATTACAAATCATGTAGTAAGTTCCATATATAAGTCAAGAAGCAGTACCACCACCACCTCACTGTGATTTGGTGATAATTTGACATTCATGATGCTTCTATTAACTTTCACTTTTTTTCATCTTTCCAAAATCATGCAGTGTCTCTTGTTATGGTTTTTAATGGGGCTTGGATTAAAATGCTTCTTTGATATTGTAACAGATAAATATTTTATTTTCCAATTTACATTGTAGTTATTCTTAAATATCAAGAATAATGAATAAAATAAACTTTGACTTTAAAATTACTGGGAGATTCCTAATTTATTGGGTGGAAGGAAATATATTCAGATTGAGGAGAAAGATTCTTTCCTATAATTCATACAGTCCCCGGGGTATTTAGTTACTTCATTTTAAGTGGCTTAAGTGCAAAATGAAGAGAATGGATTTTGTTAATTGTTTTCAAAATTTTTAAAATTATTTTTAACAAGAACACCTTTTGAACAATATATTACCTACACTCTTCCAATTGATAAAAGTAGAATTGCTGTAACTGAAGGTGCTCCTGGGTAAGCTGTGGCTTTAAGAATAGTTTGAAAAGCACATTACTTTCAAGTGACAAAGAAGAGGTGTAGGGAAGGATAGACTGCCCTATAGTTTGGTTTGACTGGAGCTGTGTGCTTAACTAATATATAGTGTCCAAAGAAAGATACCTATTAAAATAGACTTTATTTTGTGTGTGTTGGCAACAATGTATAATGATGCTTCCACATGTTGTCAATTAGGCCCTCTTTGTGTATGTGACCTTCACTTAGATGCCAATTTAGAAGAGAATTAATACCACAGCCTGTTCCCCAGTAGCACTATGCTAATATCATCCAAATAATCCTACTTCACACCGTCAAAACCAAGCTTTACAGTACCTCGAACGGCACTGTACTTACAAAACTGGTGGTGCTGTGCAATAATGATGACTAATATAAATGACCATGAGGAACTTCTATGGGTATAGAAATTCAATTAAGATAGAGTACCTACTCTTGCACTGTATAATAAGACAGTGAGGATCTGAAGATGAGTCTGCCCTCAAAGACTTAAAGACTTTGTTAGTGGACAGGCTAGTACACACACGGAATCCAAGGTAGAAGGTAGGATGTCTGGGCACCAAGGAGAAATGGGGGCTTGGATTAAAATTCTTAATCCAAGCATTTGGATTAGGGGAATGATTTCCTGTAGAAGAAATTACTGCCTGGCTTCCTGTGAAACGAGGGCTCTGCACTTTGCCCTCGGAAATGTAGTATGATGAACTTTTCACCTTAAAAATGAAAAACAACCTGATAATCAGAGACGCTGGGCATCGCCTTTTGCAAGCCTTTCATCCTAGAGTTGGAAAAAACTGAAGCCCGAACTAGGAGTGCATTTGCCTGCTATTATCAGAAGGGCAAGTCAGGGGCAGAACTGTTTTTCTGACTCCAGTCCAGTGCCTTCCCACTTGATGTTCGTCGTTTAAGCTCACTAGCAAGATCTTCGTACTTCTTCTCCTCCCTGCACCTGCGCTTAGTCTAAGGGCAACTGTCAAAGACCTGCCAATCTTATCCCGGCTCAGAGTTTCCACCCTCGGAACAAAAGTGCACTCTTGGAAAGATTCACACCATAATGAACTAGTGTAAAAACACTGGCCATTTGAAAAGAAGAGCACAAAATTGCACAAGATTGCTCGGCCTGCCAAGCTCTAGCCACGCCCACCCTTGGTCACCGACCTCGGAAGTGACGTAAGGGAACCGGAAGCGCTGGCGTGGTGGCCTACTTCCTGTTGGTAGAGGTGGGGGGGGTGGGGGGCTGGATCCGCGGTGTGCGACTGTGTGGGGCAGCCTGGGGCAGCCACGGAGCGGCTGACCCTCTGCCTGTGGGGACGGGAGTCGCGAGGCGGCCGTCATGGCGGGGTCGGAGAGCCAGCTCAAGAAAATGGTGTCCAAGGTGAGGCCGCGGCGCGCTCGCCTTTCGGCGCGCACCCACCGCTCCCTTCCGCGCCGCCCGGGCCTTTCCGACCAGCCCAGCGAGCCCCCCCGGGCGAGCCCGAAGCCCCGGGCAGTGCCCGGCAGCCTCCGCCGCCCCAGCCCCGGGATGCCTGTCGCCCGGTGCCGGAATCCTGGGCCGGGGCCGGCGCGGGGCGGCGACGGTCAACAAAGGCGCGGAGCCGAGGCTGCCTGCCACCTGCCGCCCGTCCTCCTCTCTTCAGGGAGAGAGTTTGGAGCAGTCTTTGCGGCACTGTAGTATTCGTCTTAGTTTTTATCAACACAAAGAGAAGGTTGTACTTAAAACTCGGTCGTGGGCACTCCTCCACTTGTGTCCCAGTGTAGGGTTCGTGCGTCTTCGCCCTTCCCTCCTGGCCCCCGGAGATTGTGTCCCTTTCAGTTTGTATTCTTCACGCAGCTCAATAGCCGACCCGCGGGAGATCATAACTTTTGGTTGAATTGGCTCAGTTATAAGTAAAAACGTCCTTGAGAAGCCAGAATACCGGTACGTCACTACATCGGGTGAAATAAATAGAATTCCATTACCATTTCAGGGACTTTGATTTGCTAAGAGTGACTACCTTTAATTGTATGCTACTTATAACGCGGAATTATTTGGTTTGAAATTTTTAATCTTCACCGTTCAAGACCGGTGTATTTTTTTCATTTTTATAAAAGCAGGTAGGCATTTTGTATTTAAAGCCGTGAGTTATTTTGACAACTACTTAAAATGTGGCATCTGATACCAGAGTGAACTGGGTGTTTTTTTTGTTTTTTGTTATTTTTTCAGTTTATCAAAGCTAATTGGAATAAGATGTATGTGAAATGGTTGAGTGTAGAATCTTCTCCAGTTAAACGATTAGCTTTAGATACTTTTGTCAAAACAAGAATGGTAGGAAGCAAAGAAGTTTAAACAGTTTTCAATAGTATTAAAATACACTATTATGTATGAACTTATTCCTTTGAAAAATATACTTTTTCCCCCAGTAAAATCATCCCCGTAGTCTTTGATTGAAGAGCAAATAATCTCTAAAGAGAGAGTGATGGTTTTTTAAATAAAGCTTCTCTTGATTATTCTAATCATATCTTCTAGGCTTCTGATTTTCTTTCTTTTTAAAAAAAATTGAGGTATAGTTGATTTGATTTTCTTTCGATAAAGTAATTATCCTTAATTGTAGAGGAAGTTTTAGGGAGCCCTAGAAGATTGTGGCAGAGGTCTGTGTTGTAACATTTATATATTGCTTTTTTTTTTAAGTACATTGTTTTATATACTATGTAACTGAAGAGTATCTGTTCCATACCATTTTTTTTAATCTTTAAAGTTGATAACATTGCCCTTAAGGTTTATTCCTTAATTTATATGTATGAAGGTATTTACATACAAGGACAGGAATATTCAAATATTGGTTTTGAATTTTTAAAACCATAATTAGTTTTCCTAAACTTTTCTGTAGAGGAAGCTGCCTTCAAAGACAGAGGCAGGACATCTTTAGAAGATATTTTATACTTCCACCTGTCTTTTCCCTCCACCCTCTTCATATCCTAAGAACAAAAAAGGACATAGGGAAGAGGTGGGAGAGGGCAGTCTGTCTTTTGGTTCTTGGCTCAGTTTCTGAAAAACTGAGTCTCTTACAAGTGGTGATGTCAGTTCTGAGTATCAGCATGTTTTCTCTCCAGCCTGTGAAGAGATAGATAGGTAGGAATAGTAAGTAGGGTAATAGAAGCAATTTGTGGAATTTCTTCCTCCTGGTGGAGAGCTGGCTTCAGGTGTTATCCTTTCAGTTGGGTGTGGTCCAGTGTAGGCATTGGTAGCCAGGACCTTGGACACATTGCTAGGGTGATGGTCCTTTACTCTTTATCTGATTCTGGGACTTCCATCACCCAACATGTTACTTTGGGCCACCTGCTTTTACTTATGTCTTTTTTGAGGTATAACTGACATAGAACAGTATATTATCTTTTGATATATTACTATAGGTATATTTTTCCTTTGAGCATTTATTTTAGCTCCCAACTTAAATACAGCTTTTAGTTTAACAATCTCTCTGTCATTGTTTTTGCAGTTAAGAGAGGTATATTTATACTATTGGTCCATCTTGCTTTACACAAATAACTTATATTTTTTGTACAGACAACTACCTGTATTCTTACATGCTACATCTACAGCATTCCTAGAGGTGGAGTCACTACTAACTAGGTAGGAGAGAGCTGGCACATTAAAGATTGTAATGCACTTCACACTGTTTTAGATTCTAGGGATACAACAGTGAACAGACAGTGTGGAATTTAAATTCTATTAGAAGGCAACAAACAACTCAGTAAGTACATTAAGTAGCATGTTAGAAGGTGTTAAGTACTTTGGAGAAAAGTAAAGCAGGAAAGGGTAATAGAGTGCTCAAACGTGAGAATAGGATAGGTTGCAGTTTTATAGAGTAGTAAAGGAAGGCCTTCTTGAGGTCTATTTGAGCAAGACCTGAAAGAGGTGAGGAAGCAAACTGGAACAATCTGGAGTAAGAACATTCCAGGAAGAAGGAAAAACAAGCACAAGGGCCCTGAGACAGAAGCTTGTCATGCATGATAGAGGAACAGCAAAGGGAGCTAAGGGGGCTGGACTGGAGTGAGCAAGGGGAAACAGTGCTGAATAAAGGGGTGGTAGATTTTGGAGGGTCTTGCAGGCCACTGTAAGCACTTTGGCTTTTACTTGGAGTATGGTGGGAAGCCCCTGATCTGTTACTTGTACTTGGAGTATGGTGGGAAGCCCCTGATCTGTTACTTGTACTTGGAGTATGGTGGGAAGCCCCTGATCTGTTAACAGTATAGCTCTAGCTGCTGTGCTGAGACTAGACTGTAGGAGGTTCAGTCGAGTGGAAGCAGAGACAACTCTAAGGAGGCAGTTGTAGTAACCTAAGTGTAGCCATGAAGGTAGTGAGGAGTGATCAGGTTCTGGATATTTTTGAAGGTAGAGCTAACAGGGTTTTCCGACAGACTCACTGTGGATGTGTAGGAAAGAGAAGCATCCAGGATAATGTCAAAGCTTTTGTCCTGAGCAACTAGAAGGATACAGACATGGAAGACTGTAAGAGGCATAGATTTTGGGGGGAAGATAAGGAGTTCAATTTTGATCATGTTAAATTTGACATTCATTAGATATCCAAGTAGAGATATCAAATTGGTAATTGGATATACGTGTCTGGAGTTCAGGAAAGAGGTTCAGACTGGACTTTTTAAATTTGGGAGTTATCAGTGTATGAATGTTGTTTTAAGCCATGCATGGAGATCACCAAAGGAGTGAGTTGAGATAAAGAAGAGGACCAAGGACTGAGCCCTGGGGCTCAATATTATTAAGATAAGAGGTTAGGAGAAGAGAAAGAACCAGCAAAGACACTGAGAAGGGGTAGACACAGGAGAAAAAGAAGCAGTGGTGTCCTGCAAATCAAGTGAAGAACATGTGTTAAGAGGAAGGAATTGACTTGGTCAAATGCTGCTGTGATAGGTTAAGTAAGATGAAGACTGAGGATTGGCCATTGCATATGGCCATGTGTGGCAGTTACTGGTGACGTTAATGAGCAATTTCAGTGAAAGTGGAAAACCCTGATTGGAGTGGGTTTGAAGAGAATGGGTCTAGTCTTTGAGCATCAGTGGTTAACATCACGGAGAGATACCTAGATGTCATATGCTACTTGATGGAAAAACACCATCATCTGTGAAATGATCTTGCCAGAGAGAGGGGAAGACAGTGGAGGAAAAAAAAAGTAAAATTTAGAAAAAAATCATGAAAAAGATCATAACTTCCAGATCCAACTACTAATTCACAAGAAATACAAAGAAAATAGGAACATATATATTAAACTACACCAAGGGGACGCAGTTAGCAAAATCCAAACTGTGGGAGCTTCTATAGGACAAATGAACCGATTTCTTCAACAAGTAAGTTTGAAGGGGTTAAAATAGAAATGGGCCCACTGATGAGTAGTTAAAAGGTGTTATATCCATATAATGGAATATTATTCAGCAACATGAATGTACCTTGAAAACCTGCTAAGTGAAAGAAGGTAGTCATAAATGACCACAGACTATATAATTCCATTTATATGAAATGTCCAGAATAGGCAAATTGATAGAAACAAAGTAGATTAGCAGTTGTCTAGGGTGAAATGGGATGTCGCTGGTGGAGTGAGTGGGTGATTGCTACAGGGTGTGCATTTCTTTTGGGGGTGATGAAGATGTTCTAAAATTGATGGTGGTGGTTGTACAACTCTGAATGTACTAACAGCCACTGAGCCTTACGTAAGTCACTTTAAATGTGTGAATTATATGGTATGTGAATTATATCTCAGTAAAGCTATTATCAAAAAAGAGGGGTGGGAGAGACTCTGTAGATTAAAAGAGGCCTAAAGGACATTTTCACATTGAAATATGTGGTCTTTATTTGGATCTCCATTCAAACTAAAAAAAAAAAATGACATGAGACTGCATATTTTATGATATAAGGAAATAGTGATTATTTTAGTGTGATAATAGTATTGTGGGCTTTTTTTTAAAGTTCTTATCTTTTAAAGATACGTACTAAAATATTTATGGGTAATAGGATATGATGTTACCATTTGCTTCAGAATAATACAGGAGGAGGAAAAGGTGAATGAGATTATAGATTAAATAAGATTGGCTATGAGTTGATTGTTGAAGCTGGGTGTAGTGCTGAAGCAGGGGATTTATTATACTATTCTACTTTTGGATACCTTTGAAATGTTCCATAATAAAAAGCTTTTAAGAGGAGAGAGTAGGAAGAGAGCAATTATGGACAGCAAAAGTAGGAAGCTCCTTGCAGGAGTTTTTGCTGTAAAGGGGAACTGAGAGAAATTTGGTTGTAGGTGGAGGGGGAAGGGAGGTAAGGAATGTTTTTGTGTGAATAAGACAGGAGAAAGAAAAAAATGTGTGTGGTAATAGTACTGATCCCACAGCATGGAAAAATTGGTGCTTAAGGACAAGAGGTCAAGAACTGCTGAAGAGATGCCTTTGAGTAGACCTGGATTTACTTCCTAATTTTTCTTGTATTTTCTCCCTTATTGTCTATCACTGTCTTTTGTGCTGGTCTCTGAGATTTCTTTGACTTTATATTCTAATCCTTCTATTAGATGTTTTATTTCTACTCTCACTTTTTTTTATGTCCAAGAGTCCTTTCTTTTCTGAGTGTTCTTGTTTTATGGATACAATATCATTTCTTCTTTCTTTGAAATTTTTAATGCTAATTCTTTTTGAAGTTTTCTTCTGCTCCTTGCATTATTTTTATTCTTTGTTCCTTCTTTCCGTTTCCGTCTGTGACATGTTTCTTGGAGTCTTTCTTTTTGGAATAGCTGACTGTTCCTTTTTAAGAGAGAAGCACTAAAAGCTGATTGAAAGCTTTGTGCGTGAATGGAGCTTGTCAGCTTCAGTGTGTTGTGAACACATGGGGATCCCCATCTCCTGATTTCCTAATCTGCTAAGAGTGTGTAAGCAAGGTTCCTAGTTTTCCTGGACTGGAGTGGTACAAGGCAGGGGTATGAGAATACAATACAGCACATGGTAAATTGCAAAATAGTATTGACGATGAATGCTGGAGAGGGAGAGATCGTTTTGGGCTAAAGGGAAGTCTGGAAAAGGATTCATTGAGAAGGAAAGTGATGTAAACTAGGTCTTTGAGAATGATTAAGATTTGATTTGGCAGAGGGCCTCTTAAGTTGGAAAAATAGCTAAAATGGAGGTAAAAGTTTGAATAGGTGGCAGGAGAAAAAGCTACTGAGGTTCTTTCAGTCTTTATTTAATTAATGTTAATGATCACTCAGAACCATTATACTTTTAAGAAGAGTGCTATTAATAAGATTTTAAGAAAATTAACCTAGCAGTAAAATGTGTGCATTGGTTTTAAACTAAATTCATTTGTAATTTTCTTTTTCAGTACAAATACAGAGACCTAACTGTACGTGAAACTGTCAGTGTTATTACTTTATACAAAGATCTCAAACCTGTATTGGATTCATATGGTGAGTTTATATAATAAAAATATCAAGTACTATACTTTGAGTTTACTCTTTTTGTTAATAATTGTAGTTTTCCCTTTAAGTTTGTTGGTTTTTTCATTGTAGGACTAACCTTCACCTAAAAAAAGTTGTGAGAGATAGGAAATTACAAGATCTAATAATAACATCTTACATTTGTTTAGTTATTTTAAGTTTTAATATACTACTCTAACATAGAACTAATGCAAATTTAGAACTAGAGGTGATGTTAAAAATAGTTTAGTCCATCATTTCCCAAAATAGTATACATAGTTGTGAAGAATGTTGCTTTGGGGGCATGGGTAGAGGGGATTCTGAGGTTAAATTTGAGCACTTATAGATTAAACAAAATTAAATGGGTTTCTTTGCAACAAGATTTCTCAGAGCCTTTAATATGCTAATGTGTCATTATGCCTCACCAAGGCAGGAGAGAAGATAATACATTGTTCGGTATATTCTAAAGTTAATTAACTAGTGAACCTTTTTTCTCTCTAGAGCATCTCTTTATAGTCTTAGGAACACATTTTGTAAAACTATATTCTGGACTATCCTTTTCATTTTATAGATGAAGAAAACACTTAAAAACTATTGTCCTTAATTCTGTAGAGTAGGTAGGTGACAATGTGTCCACCTTCTATTGAGATGAAATAAAGTTGTGATTTAAGTAAGAAATGACAATATTCAGAGGGTTTTATTTGGTTTGTTTTTTTTTAAACAGTCTTTTTGGCCCCACCAATCCTAACATAATCTCTCCAACCCGGTCTCCTGGTAAACACCAAATGTGCCAGGGCCAAGGCATGCTGCCTCCTGCCCATTGTGAGGCCCTTGGCAATGATAGCAAAGGCTGAATTTTGTAGCTGAGACTCTCACTCTAAACCCCACTCGTCTCCAGGGCTTTGTAAACAGGAGCCTGGTGAGAGGCAGCAGAGGGGGAATCAATCCTGAATATCCTGAACAACAGTCATGAACCGGAAGTCCTCTCCCAAACTAGGGCATAATTCTCCTTCCTGTCCACATACTGTACTATGGTATTTAGATCTGCAAAAAAGCTCATATTACCAAAATTAGAGTTAATTTAAAAATGGCTTCAATGGGGGAATAAAGTGACAAAGGCTAGAATTTTATGGTAAGTGTATAGTTTTTACTGAATACTAAAAGAATAAATGTTGATCAAAACTGACAAAGAGGGGGCTTCCCTGGTGGCACAGTGGTTGAGAGTCTGCCTGCCGATGCAGGGGACACGGGTCCGGACACGGAGCGGCTGGGCCCGTGAGCCATGGCCGCTGAGCCTGCGTGTCCGGAGCCTGTGCTCCGCAACAGGAGAGGCCACAGCAGTGAGAGGCCCGCGTACCACAAAAAAACCCAAAACACAACAACAACAAAATAAACTGACAAAGATTCCAACATCATTGAACAAATATATACAGCCACACAGGCTGGACCAAGTCTAAACCATTGTCATCAACATGCTTTTAGAGTAAATATAACCCTAAAATTAAATACGGTGGTCTTTTAAAAATACAAAACCAGAATAAATTACAGCACAGTTTATAATTGTCAATAGTAGGTAAAAGAACTGAGGTCAACAGTACAGTTCTGTGTTCTTGTACTGCACATTACAGCCTTTCCTCTATGTAATAGTGTTAATTCCAAATCCTTATTACAGATAATAGCAGTCCATGTAACACAAAGTATGTGCCCTAGTTATTCAGCCAATTACAGGTAGGAAAACTTGTGCGATGTGAGAAATATTTGTATTAAAAGAAGATGTCCGTATTTGACTGTGAAAACTTTTTTCCTTTTTCATACTGTGGGATACTACATTGGGATTGAGAATGACAGTGAGTGGGAATAAACATCTGAAAATATTAGGTTAATATTTAATATGGTGTCAGTTAATAGTGATTTTTAAGTAATTTTATAATCATGTTGGTTGGGGATCCAGAGCTCATATTTATTGGGACTGTAGCATTAAAATTTATTTTTCCAAGTAATCCATAGCATCTTTACTCATTCAAAGCTGATCCCATTAAGTGAATCAACAAAGGATACTTTATTATTGGACAAAATGTATGAACATTAACAAGTTAGTCCTTTCAAGGGTAATAATGTGTTTTAACTGTTATTTCTGAAACATAAAAATAACTTATGTGGGAGCATCTGTGAGAATGCTTGTTGATTAACTCTTTATTCTTACCTTTCAGTTTTTAATGATGGCAGTTCCAGGGAACTAATGAACCTCACTGGAACGATTCCTGTGCCTTATAGAGGTAAATGTCTTATGTGATTCATGTTTCCAGCATAGATGCATTTTAATTTACATTTAGTTGCCAAAGAATTGTAGGTAATTAAGCTTGCTTTTTTGTGACTTTCATGATAATACAGAAACTTCACCTCCTATTCTAATTGAACTTCATTTGGCAGCAGCACCTCATATTTTCAGCTTTTTTCCCCTACTTCCTTACCAAGATGTATCAACAAATAAGTGCCTCAGTGCACTGTAAGAGTTTGTTTGATAGAATCAGAGAATCTTAGAACTAGAAAGGGATCTTAGCTGCCTCCTAGTTCAGCTCCCACCCTACTCAAACTTATCTGACAATGGGAAGCTGTATAGTATAGTGACTAAGATAGAGGCTTTACAGTCAGGGCAGAGTAGGGTTTTAGTTCTCCCTCTGTAATCTATTAGTTTTGTGACAATGGGCATCTGTAACATTTGGATAATAGTACCTAACTCAAAGAAGAATTCATTTGTAATAATGTATGTAAAGGACTTAGCACAGAGGCTGGTATATCAAAAGTAGCTATTATTTATGGTTGTAATGCTGATGATGGATAATTACATCTCTGTTAGTCAGCCACCCTCTGCTGGAAGACTTACAATGATAATGGAGCATTCAGCTTCACGAGCAACTGTGGACAGCTCTGTTAGTTATTCCTTGTGATTGGCTAAGACCTGTGTCTCAGTAACCTACCCATTGGTTTTATATAGTACCTGCTATGCGTGGGGGAAAAGGGCTAGGGATACAAAGGTGAATAAAGGATGTACCTTCCCTGGAAGAACATACACAAATAGGGGAAACAGGGAATAAATAGATATTTACACTATTCTATACCCGTTATAGAATAATGAAATATAAAGGTGCTGTGAGATTATAGAGGAGAACAAGAACACGTGGGAAGCTCATCAAAGAAATGACGTTCAATTTGGTGTTAAAGGATGAGTGAACCATTCATAACAGAATGGACATCCCAGGCAGAGGGAAAAAACACTTGAGCATCAGCATTTTATAGAGCAAATACGAGTAAACTTCAGGATTATTGACTTTGCCTTTACCCCAGGAAGTAAGCTCTGGTGAGGGAAAAAGGTATGTGGGGGAGAGAAGGAGGCAGAAGACTATCGTAGACATAATTAAAGACATTTCTTATTTTTTTCTTCTGGTTTTATTGAGATGTAATTGACATATAGCACTATATAAGTTTGATATACAGCATAATGATTGACTTCATACATCAAGAAATGATTACCTCAGTAAGCTTAGTGAACATCTGTCATATAGATACAAAATTAGAGAAACAAAAAAATATTTTTCCCTTGTGATGAAATTCTTAAGTTTTCATCAAGTTGCGATGTTTACTCTCTTAACAACTTTCATATATAACATACAGCAGTGTTCATAACATTTATCATGTTGTACATTACATTCCCAGTACTTACTTTTTTTTTTTTTGGCTGCGTTGGGTCTTCGTTGCTGCTCGCGGGCTTTCTCTAGTTGCGGCGAGCAGGGGCTACTCTTCGTTGCGGTGCGTGGGCTTCTCATTGCAGTGGTTTCTCTTGTAGCAGAGCACGGGCTCTAGGCACCTGGGCTCAGTAGTTGTGGCACCTGGGCTCAGTAGTTGTGGCACATGGGCTTAGTTGCTCCATGGCATGTGGGATCTTCCCGGACCAGGGTACAAACCTGTGTCCCCTGCATTGGCAGGCAGATTCTTAATCACTGCACCACCAGGGAAGTGCCCTTGCTTTTTTATAACTGGAAGTTTGTACCTTATGTCTACTGTCCTATAATTCTCCCTTTCCCCCAGCCCTCACCTCTGATAACCACAGATTTGATCTCTTTTTCTGTTTGTTTATCTGTGTGTGTTTGAAGTATAATTGACCTATAACACTGTGTTAGTTTCTGTTACACAACATAGTGATTTGATATTTCTGTACCTTTCAAGATGATCAACATGATAAGTCTAGTTACCATCTGTCACCATATAAAACATTACATAATTATTGACAGTATTCCCCACACTGTACATATCATAATGTGATTCATTTATTTTACAGATGGAAGTTTGTATCTCTTAATCTTCCTCACCTGTTTCTCTTCTCCCACCTTCTTCCCCTCTGGCAACCACCTCTTCTTTGTATCTATGAGCCTGTTTCTGTTTAGTTTTGTTTGTTCATTTGTTTTGTTTTTTAGATTCCACATATAAGTGAAATCATACAGTATTTGTCTTTCTCTGTCTGACTTATTTCACTTAGCATAATACCCTCTAGGTCTATATATGTTGTCACAAACGGCAAGATTTCATTCTTTTTTATGGCTCAGTAATATTCCATTATGTATATGTATACCACATCTTCTTTATCCATTCATTTATCAGTGGGTACTTAGGTTGCTTCCATATCTTGGCTATTGTAAATAATATTGCAGTGAACATAGGAGTGCATATATCTTTTCAAATTAGTGTTTTCATTTTCTTCAGATAAATAACCAGAAGTAGAATTGCTGGATCATATGGTAGTTCTATTTTTAATTTTTAAGTAATCTCCATACTGTTTTCCATAGTGGCTGCACCAATTTATATTCCCACCAGCAGTGCACAAGGGTTCTCTTTTTCATACACACACACACACACACACACACACACACATGCATACATACATGTAAATTTTATTTAAACTAAACCTTTGTTCCTTCACCATTTTTTTGTACGGCACAGTTCCTAAGCCTAAGTAATTCTAGAGAATCCATCATTTTCACAAAGCAAAGAATTCTAGATGGTGGAAATAAAGTTATGTTTTATGTATTAGGATATATTTTATTGGAGTCTTTTTTTTTTTTTTCATTCTAGAAGTACTTTTGGGTAAAAAATAAATCTGAAGTCCCATAACTCTGATTTCTTTAAGTGAATTTTATGTGTATATACTTTTATGAAGTAAAACTGTTTCTGAGTGGGGGAAATGTATCTGAATTATGTTAGGTAATTCAAATGGTTGCTTGGGACACTGGGCTTTAACCTTAGGAAGAAAAGTCTTTGATTTATGTTTAATATATTAACTATCAGATCCTTTGAAACACTGTTCATTTTGACTATATATAGTCAAATTTCTCAACTGAGAGAGATTCTGTTACATAAAGCAAAAGAAGGGGGATGACATCATTGATTGTGAAACTACCACTGAAAATGCCATATTCATTGGTCAAGCTGTGGCCACCAGTCAGCATCTGTTTGACACTTGGATTAGGTCTTACAGTGTGACTTTTGGCAAGGGAATTTCAAGTCTAGCATATCACTTTCCAAAAGGACACCGTTATCTGTGGTCTTCCTTCTATATCCTTTACCAGTGAACTTTATTAACTGAAGTGACAAGAGTCAAATAACAAAGAATGGCTTGAACCAAAAGATAATTTGTGAATAACGTTTTTATGGCAGTAAGTACACTTACTACCCTGGCAGAGTAGTGATTAATTAGCTCCTTAATCCTGCTCATGTATTTTACAAACTGAAAATTTGAGAAACTGATGTTAAACAGAACTTTGAAACATAAAGTATTTGTTGTGTTTTTTTAAAAAAGTGTTGCTTAGTTGTAGCTCTTTGTTGCTTACCTACTAAGCCATTATTGAAAAATAATAAAAGTAGAGTAACTGAAGTTTCTCTTTCTCTCTCAGGTACTACATATAATATTCCAATATGCCTGTGGCTGCTGGACACATACCCATATAATCCCCCTATCTGTTTTGTTAAGCCTACTAGTTCAATGACTATTAAAACAGGAAAGCATGTGGATGCTAACGGGAAGATATATCTTCCTTATCTACATGAATGGAAACATGTAAGTATTAACAGAGTGTTCTGAGAATTCGTTGTATTTTATATATTTTGTTCACTAGCATTTACTTTCTGTTAACTCTCAAGGAGGATTAAAGGAGAATAAATTCACATAAGATCACTAATCACTGAGCTGGGTAATTCAAAAAAGCTCTTTAAAAGAAATATATCTGGACTTCCCTGGTAGTGCAGTGGTTAAGAATCCTCCTCCCAATGCAGGGGACACGGATTCAAGCCCTGGTCCGGAAAGATCCCACATGCCGTGGACCAACTAAGCCCACGTGCCACAACTACTGAGCCTGCACTCTAGAGCCCGTGAGCCACAACTACTGAGCCCACATGCCACAACTACTGAAGCCCGTGTTCTTAGAGCCCCTGCTCCGCAACAAGAGAAGCCACTGCAATGAGAAGCCCATGCACCATGACGAAGAGTAGCTCCTGCTTGCCACAACTAGAGAAAGCCCCCGTGCCACAGCAAAGACCCAACGCAGCCAAAAATAAATAATAAATAAATTTACAAGAATAAATAAATGAAACATATATTTATATAGAGCTTGGTAGTTTATAGAATACACATAGTCACTATTTTATTTGCTTGAGTTGAACCTTTAAGAATAGATAGAATTCACATATGGGAAGTGCATTTAAAAAATATTGGGGGGCTTTCCCTGGTGGCGCAGTGGTTAAGAATCCACCTGCCAATGCAGGGGACATGGGTTCGAGCCCTGGTCCGGGAAGGTCCCACATGCTGCGGAGCAGCTAAGCCCGTGCGCCACAACTACTGAGCCTGTACTCTAGACCCCGTGAGCCACAACTGCTGAGCCCGTGAGCCACAACTACTGAAGCCTGTGTGCCTAGAGCCCCTGCTCCACAGCAAGAGAAGCCAGTGCAATGAGAAGTCCACGCACTGCAACAAAGAGTAGCCCCCACTTGCTGCAACTAGAAAAAGCCCGCGTGCAGCAAAAAAGACCCAACGCAGCCATAAATAGATAGATAGATGATAAATTTATTTATTTAAAAAAATATGTATATTGGGTTGGCCAAAAGGTTCAGTTGTTTTTTTCCATAAGATGACTTTAGTAGCGCTTAGTTGTCTTTAACTTCATTTGAAATGATTTTGTTAGATTGTGTGTGATAGCTGTCCTATCAATGTGCATTTAAAAAAAGATATCAAAAAAAAAAAAAAAAAAAAAAAAAGACATCAAAATTGGTGAATTTTTGTGTAGCCATTCATTTTAATATTGAATATGGAAGAAAAACAACATTTTTGGCATATTATGCTTTATTATTTCATGAAAGGTAAAAATGCAACTGAAACGCACAAAAAGATTTGTGCAGTGTATGGAGAAGGTGCTGTGATGATCACACGTGTCAGAAGTAGTTTGCGAAGTTTCATGCTATAGATTTCTCGCTGGATGATGCTGCATGTCGGGTAGACCAGTTGAAGTTGATAGCAATCAAATCAAGACGTTAATTGAGAACAGTCAACATTATACGACACGGGAGATAGCTAACATACTCAAAATATCCAAATCAAGCACTGAAAATCATTTGCACCAGCTTGGTTATGTGAATCGCTTTGATGTTTGGGTTCCATATAAGTTAAGCAAAAAAACCCTTCCTGACCATATTTCCGCATGCGATTCTCTACTTAAACGTAATGAAAACATTCCGTTTTTAAAATAAATTGTGATAGGAGGTGAAAAGTGGATACTGTACAATAATGTGGAACGGAAGAGATCGTAGGCAAGCAAAATGAACCACCACCAACCACACCAAAGGCCGGTCTTCATCCAAAGACGGTGATGTTGTGTATATGGTGGGATTGGAAGGGAGTCCTCTATTATGAGCTCCTTCTGGAAAACCAAACGATTCATTCCAACAAGTACTGCTCCCAGTTAGACCAACTGAAAGCAGCACTCAACAAAAAGCGTCCAGAATTAGTCAACAGGAAACTCATAATCTTCCATCAGGATAACACAAGATGGCGTGTTTTTTGAAGACCAGGCAAAAACTGTTACAGCTTGGCTGGGAAGTTCTGATTCATCCTCCATATTTACCAGACATTGCACCTTCAGATTTCCATTGATTTCAGTCTTTACAAAATTCCCTTAATGGAAAAAATTCTAATTCCCTGGAAGACTGTCAAAGGCATCTGGAACAGTTCTTTGCTCAAAAAGATAAAACGTTTTGGGAAGATGGAATTATGAAGTTGCCTGAAAAATGGCAGAAGGTAGTGGAACAAAAGGATGACAACGTTGTTCAATAAAGTTCTTGGTGACAATGAAAAATGTGCCTTTTATTTTTACTTAAAAACAGAAGACACTTTTTGGCCAACCCAATAGTATACTGGTGGCATATATTTGTGAAACTGTTCAAATCTCATTACTCAAAGTGTTCCTATCAAGAAGTAATACTAGTAAGAAACTTCTGTTTCTGCCTCTGATGGTATAGCCCTGGCAGTTTCTATCCAAAAAAATGCTAGAAAAGTCAAAGTACAAACAACATCTGAGGAAGGCTTTGGAGAACTGTTGAGGCAATTAGGACTTGAAGGGCCAAGATCCTTGCTGCAAAGAGATGAGTCAACATTCTGCCAGTTTTCCCTAAGAGTATTTACTGATTCTTGGTACAGAGTGAGAGGCTGAGAATCTGGGCAGAGGGCATTAGGTAGAGGCAAAGAAGACTGCACAGTTTCTAACAGTCTCACAGGGCTGAAAAGACAACAGTTGCTGTTCTGTCTGCCAGGCAGCCAGTATCTTAGGAGCCAAGATTTGGGAGAAAAGGAAGCTACAAAGAAGTGAGCCAGATAATTTGAGTTTCCCCCTCAAGGGATATGCTGAATTCCTACATTTCAAAGACAAGATGCTAAAAAGCTAAGCAGAAAGCCTCTGAAATTCATAGCCAAGTTCTCAGCAGTCTTAGGTTGAGGAGGCAGTATGAGTTTGGAACCACTCACAAGGAGGAGGGGTATGAGTAAACATCCTAGGCTCTCAGTTGGCACCACTAGAGGAATACACCCCATGAGTGGGAACTCAGGCAGAATGAGCCCTATAAAACTCCACCCTTGAATCACTTCAGTGCCTGATTATATTAAGGTGATTCTCACGGTATCTGCCAGCCATAGGATAGAGTGAACTGTTGCTGGAAGGAGATAATATATAGAACCTGTCTAATTTTTCACGAAGTGTCCGGTGTACAATTAAAAATTATCAATGACATCAAGAGATAGGACAAAGAGGAAAAAAAAGAGTAGAAACAGGATACCACCCCCCAGCTAACCCAGTTATCAGACACAGACTTGAAAATGATTGTGATTAGTATGTTCAATATGGAGAATTAATTATAATATAATTATATTTAAAATGAACCAAATAGAAACCTTACAACGGAAAAATAGAATAATAGAAATTAAAAACCCAATAGAGGGACTTCCCTGGTGGCTCAGTGGTTAAGAATCCGCCTGCCAATGCAGGGGACACAGGTTCGTGCCCTGGACTGGGAAGATCCAACATGCCATGGAGCAGCTAAGCCTGTGTGCCACAACTACTGAGCCTGCGCTCTAGAGCCTGCGAGCCACAACTACTGAGCCCATGTGCTGCAACTACTGAAGCCCACACACCTAGAACCCGTGCTCCGCAACAAGAGAAGCCACTGCAATGAAAAGCCCATGCACCGCAACGAAGAGTAGCCCCCACTCTCCGCGACTAGAGAAACCCGCGCGCAGCAACGAAGACCCAACGCAGCCAAAATAAATTTAAAAAACCACAAAAACTCAATAGATGGGTTTAATAGCAGATTAGACTTAGCAGAATAGAGAATTAATGAACTGGTTTACGAATACTTTATATTTTTAATGCTGTTGATGTAGGAATAAACCTTACAAAAGATGTACAAATCCATTATGGAGGAAATTCCAAATTTTATTGAAAGATACTAGAGAAGACTTAAGTCAAAAAAAGAGAACCTTGTTCATGGATTGGAAGACTTAGTATTATAAATATGTTGGTTCTCTACAAATTGAACTATTTCTTTTTTTTTTAAAGACGTTGGGGGTAGGAGTTTATTAATTAATTTATTTTTGCTGTGTTGGGTTTTCATTTCTGTGCGAGGGCTTTCTCTAGTTGTGGCAAGCAGGGGCCACTCTTCATCGCAGTGTGCGGGCCTCTCACTATCGCGGCCTCTCTTGTCGCGGAGCACAGGCTCCAGATGCGCAGGCTCAGTAGTTGTGGCTCATGGGCCTAGTTGCTCCGCGGCATGTGGGATCCTCCCAGACCAGGGCTTGAATCCGTGTCCCCTGCATTAGCAGGCTGATTCTCAACCACTGTACCACCAGGGAAGCCCTGATCTATTTCTTAACAGAAGTGTTTGTTTCTTTGCATATTTGTTAATTTTGTTAACTTGATAAGCTGAATCCAAAGTTTATATGGAAATGCAAATATTAATAATAGCCAAGAAGAGTAAGCTGGAAGGGACTTGCCTTAGAGGTATCAAAATGCATTTTAGAAAACTAGTAATTAAGATGGTATGGAATTGTCAGAGAAATATTCCAGTGGGTAGATGGAACATAATAAATAACCCAGAGAAAAGATCCACTATATAGACATACCTTGGAGATATTGTGGACTCAATTCCAGACTACTGCAGTAAAGCAAAATGTTGCGATAAAATGAGTCACACAAATTGCACGGTTTCCCAATGCATGTAAACGTTATGTTTACACTATACTGTAGTCTATTAAATGCGCAATAGTGTTATGTCTAAAAACACAGTATTCATACCTTAATTAAAAATACTTTATTGTATCCTATAATAAAGCATAATAGAATATGAAAAAGAATATATATATGTATAACTGAATCACTTTGCTGTACAGAAGAAATTAACATTGAAAATCAACTATACTTCAAGAAAATAAATTTAAAAAAATATTAAAAAATGTTAACCATGGGGCTTCCCTGGTGGCTCAGTGGCTGGGAGTCCGCCTGCCAATGCAGGGGACGCGGGTTTGTGCCCCGGTCCGGGAGGATCTCACGTGCCACGGAGTGGCTGGGCCCGTGAGCCATGGCTGCTGAGCCTGGGCGTCCGGAGCCTGTCCTCCGCAACGGCAACGGGAAGGGCCACAACAGTGAGAGGCCCACGTACCACAAAAAAAAAAAAAAAATGTTAACCATCACGTGACAACGCAGGATTGCCACAGACCTTCAATTTGTAAAAACTGCAGAATCTGCAAAGGACAATAAAGCTAAGCACAGTAAGAAAAGGTATGCCTATACATAAACACTTGATGTATAACAGTGGTGTTATAGCAGGTAAGTGGGGATAAGATTAACTTCAGTTATGGAGTTGGGACAGTGAGATTCCTATTTGTATAATATACAAAAATCAATTTCAGGTAGATTGTGAAAGGCAAAAAAATAAGACTTTTAAAACATAATATAGGAGACTGCCTTTCATGATCTTGTAATAGGTGAGGTTTTTTTTTAACAAGATGGAAAACTTTTACTATAAAGGAAAAGACTACTAAATTTTACCTTGAGCTTATGCAGATTAAGAACTTCTGTTCATGAAAGACACATTAAAAACTGAAAAGACTAACCACAAACTGAAAGAATATACTTGTAGTACTTAACACCCACAGGGTAACGTCCAGAACATAAAAATAATTTTTGGGAATCAATAAAAGAAAGAAGCCCAATAGAAAAATAGATGAAACTCTTGAACAAGTACTTCACAAAAGAGAAATCCTAATGGCCAGTAAACATATGGAAAGATGTTTAATCCTGCTAGTAGTGAGGGAAATATAAATTAAGACCATAACGAGGTACCATTACATGTGCATTAAATTTGCACTACCAGTTGACAACGCTAAGGCTTAGAGAGGATGTGGAGCAAAGGGAACTCTTAGACGCTGCTGATGGGAGCAAAATTGACGCACTACTCTGGAAATTAGTTTGGTATTACCTAGTAAAGTTGTAAGGGCCCATGCCCTATGTCCTAGCAATTCCACTCCTTGGTATGTACACTAGAGCAGGGTTTCTCAACCTCAGTGCTACTGGCATTGTGGGTCGGATAATTCTTTATTGTGGGAGAGCTGTTCTGTTCATTATAGGATGTAGGATCCCTGGCCTTCATCCACAAGATGCCAGTAGCATGACAGTTGTGACAACTGAAAATGTCTCTAGACATTTCTAAATATCCACTGGGAGACAAAAATAGCACCCCCAGTTGATAACTACTGCACAAGAGTAACCCTTTTGGGCTTCCCTGGTGGCGCAGTGGTTGGGAATCCACCTGCCAATGCAGGGGACACGGGTTTGAGCCCTGGTCCAGGAAGATCCCACATGCCATGGAGCAACTAAGCCCATGTGCCACAGCTGCTGAGTCTGTGTTCGAGAGCCCATGAGCCACAACTACTGAAGCCCGCATGCCTAGAGCCTGTGCTCCGCAACAAGAGAAGCCACCACAATGAGAAGCCTGCGCACTGCAACGAAGAGTAGCCCCCGCTCGCTGCAACTAGAGAAAGGCCGCGTGCAGCAGTGAAGACCCAATGCAACCAAAAAAAACGAGTAACGCTTGCACATACATACTAGGAAACAGAACAAGAATGTTCATGGCAGCATGAATAACCAAAGACTGGATACAACCCATATGACTGTTAACAACAGGAGAGTGAATAAAGAAGTTGTGTATTCATTCAGTGGAACACCATACAGCAATTAAAATGAATTTATAACTATACTCTTTAATAGGAATGTATCTTACATTGTTGAAATAAGTCTCAATAGAATCCACAGTTTGATTTAATTCATATGAAGTTCAGAAACAGAAAAAATTAAACATACTGTTTAGAAAAGTTTAGTTTAAAGAAAAGAATGATTATCTGCTAAGTCAGAAAAGTGGGTAACTCTAGAATAGAGGGGGATGCAGTCAGGAACTTGTAAGTTGCTGGCAATCTTCTATTTCTTAAGTTGGATGATAGCTACACAAATATTTTCTTTATTGTTACTCTTTAAAGTTACATACATTTTATACATTTCTGTATGTATGTTATATTCCACAAATCTAACAAAAAAGACATAAGGGTAGCTAACTTTGGTATGGTATTCAAGGTTATATCGTGGAAGATCCTGATTTTTAGCTGAGGACTTCATCCTTGAATAGGCAGCTGGGAGTCATTTTAGATTTCTGAACAAAAGTAAGGCATTAAATGCAATGATTGTTAGGTATAATGTCTGAAGTGTACTAGATAAATACATTAATTAGCTTTCTGACTGAAAATCACTAGCTGCTCTAAAACATAAAACCCCAAATACTAGAGACTTAATGCTGGAAATTTCTTGCTCACATAGTAGTCCACTGGGAGTCTGCCTCACTGGCAGGCAGCTTTCCCTAACTTGAGCTTCAGGGACCAGGCGCTTTCCAGTTTGTTGTGCCACCATCTCCCGGGGCTCCAGAGTCCTCCGCATCAAGGAAGACAAGCAAAGAGATTGGTGGCCCTCCTTCTTGTGCACCTTGGCTTAAAAGTTAAATCTCTTCTGCTTATGGTCCACTGGTAAAAACTAGTTGCAAAAAGGACTGGAAAATGTAGTTTCTGCCTAAGCAACTGATTCTCAGCAACAACTCTGTATAATGGGAGGGGAGCGTGAACTTTTATAGAAAATTCTCTCAGTCATAATCAGTAAGTAAAACTAGAACCTGCACAGAAGGCTATTGCAGTAATCTAGCATGGCACAGAACATGAGCTAGGGCTGCTCTCATTTGTCTTGATCTTACTAATTCAATTGCTTATTAATCCTAATCCTGAACATGTATCATATACTGCTTAGAATGTAAAATCTGACCTTTTTATTGCTTGCTGGAAAAGCAAACAAAAAGGGATAGAGAAGAAAGCAATTTTGCTCTTCAAGTTTTCAGGGTTTTCAATAGGAAAAAAGTTTTATAAAGATATTATATGTTTCAGTTGACCCTTAGGTGTTTGAGCTAAAATAAACTAACATTCTTGCTACGTTTTTTGTATCCTGTATCATTCTGAATTAGTCATTTGTCATTCTGAAATATTCATGACCTGTTGCTTTATAATAGGCCTGGAAATAGGTGTTAACGATTAATTTTCCTTCCTTCAAAGACTTTAATGTGAAAGGAATGGTATGGTAAAGAATTAAAATAAAATTTGTTTTGACAAAACTATGGTTATAAGACTGTATAAATGGAGTACTGATTCATACTACAAACATGGGTTAACCTTTGAAAATATTATGCTAGGTGAAAAAAGCCAGACACGAATTGTATGATTCCATTTACATGAAATGTCCAGAATAGGCAAATGCAATGACAAAATAGATTTGTGGTTGCCAGGAGCTGAGGGGAGGGGGAAATTGCAAGTGATCACTAATAGGGATAGATTTCTTTTGAGGATGATAACAATATTCTGGAATTAGACAGTGGTGATAGAGAAAAACCACTGAACTATACACCTTTTTTTTTTTTTTTTAATTCTTGGCTGCATTGGGTCTTTGTTGCTGCACGCGGGCTTTCTCTAGCTGTGGCGAGTGGGGGCTACTCTTTGTGGTGCACAGGCTTCTCATCATGGTGGCTTCTCTTGTTGCAGCACATGGGCTCTAGGGTGCGTGGGCTTCCACAGTTGTGGTGCTTGGGCTCAGCAGTTGTGGCTCTCAGGCTCTAGAGTGCAGGCTCAGTAGTTGTGGCACATGGGCTTAGTTGCTCTGTCGCATGTGGGATCTTCCCGGACCAGGGATCGAACCCATGTCCCCTGCATTGGCAGGCAGATTCTTAACCACTGTACCACCAGGGAAGTCCTGAACTATACACCTTTAGATGGTAAATTTTATGGTACGTGAATTATCTCAATTTTTAAAGTGCATGATTTTAAAATCATTTTATGATTTAGTTAGGGAGTTTTGTTGGACTAAATAATTAACAAGAGATTAAATTGTGTGATTCTCAATAGCAACCCCACACACACACCAGCCATAATCTCCAGCCTACACTTCTTGGTGCTACACAGATACTGTACATGTTTACTCCCTGTCTCAGCGTGTCAGTTTACAGACAAACATAAGAAGGGTATTGGAATAGTGAGAATCAGCAGGTTTTCATAAGAAGCTTTCTGAAATGTTATCTATTGTCACTGTCCATACGTTGGGACAGAATGGAACAAAATTGGTGCTTTGGAAAGTTGAAAGCTGCTAGTAAGCTCTTCTGTCAGGAGAAGGGAAGTTATGAAGATGATTAACTGATCAAGATAATTGAGTAATCCTTCAGAACCTGATGAACTAATGAATGAAGTGTGTGAGGTGAGATATACACAGAATATAATGGGTGAAAACAACCATCAGATAAGTCAGTTTGAACAACTTTGCCTAGCATAGTTTGTCTTAAATTAGTGATCAATAGGTACTTGAGAAAAAAGTTTAGCAGCCTTTATGGGGTACAGGCACTCTCTTTGTAACTATGGTATTGGAAGGAAAGATCCTTTAATAATTTATATCTTTTGTACAACAATCTAGTGATTTCTAAAATGGAGTCTACTTATAATTTCAGAGTTCGTAATACTATCTTTAATAAAAATTAATCTAGGAACATGTGTTTCCAAGGTAACATTGTTATCTTTTAAAGGCCTTAAATAATATTTGTGACTACTGCTTACATCCATCACTGAGTTTATACCGTACCAGCATCCTTAATTTGTCCACTGGAAATATAATAAATTTTGGTTAGCTGTATGAAGTCAAATGAAGAACAATACCATCTGAATTTTGCAATATACTGCTTTGGCTAGTGCTGTTTTTATATACATGAAGTAGCAGCCTTGCTACACATAAATAATAAGTAGAAATCACCTAGCTGTATTAAATTAATTAAATGGAATTTTCATGTTTGGGGTCCTACAAAGGAAATTGTCGAGCTAAGTTGAAAACAGATAAGAAATGGCCAAACTTTTTCTTATTGCCAAAAAGTAAATCTGTAAATGACTTAAATTTGTTTTCCATTTTTAGCCACAGTCAGACTTGTTGGGGCTTATTCAAGTTATGATTGTGGTGTTTGGAGAAGAACCTCCAGTCTTTTCTCGTGCTACTATTTCAGCATCCTATCCACCATACCAGGCAACAGGGCCACCAAACAGTAAGTAGAACTGAGATTTGATTTTTAAACTCATATAAACGAAAGAAAACAAAATCTTGTAAAAATATTTTTTTTGATGACTTCAATTTGCTTTTTAGCTTATCAAGTTAGTCGATTTTTTGGAGGTATTCTGAGGCCCCACATCTGCATGTACAGATTCTCAACAAAGACTGGCATTTGGGCTTTCGTTTGTGGGTAGAAATCTAACTATGGGTGTGCTGGATTCCAAAATGGAGGAGAAAGAATGCTGGAATAGAGCTGGAATTTTTTTTTAAATTATGCATGCCATGGAATAGCTTTATTTGATCCGTTTGGAAGTAGATACAACTTGAAAGGCAATCTGACGACCTTTTGTTTGCAACTCCAGGATCAGTGCTATAGATAAGAATCAATTATAAACTATATCATTCACATCACGTTCAGCTATTCTGGGTGTACACAATGGACATCTAGCTCTCAGCTTTCTTCTCTTGAGTACAACCAATTCATGATTTTACTTTGAGTGGAGAGGGTGGGGGCATGGAGTCAATATCAGTTCTCCCCTAACAGGTGTACATTATCTCTGTTATTTCTGGGTTTTTCAAAAATAATTCTTACTGGTACTTTAAAATCACCCTGGATAATTGAGAGTTGGTTGTACTTACTTGTTTTGACGTTACTAAACCTGTTCATTGTGTTTTGAGCTGTGATTTTTTTTAAAACAAATTTTGTTTAAGATAATTAACCAGACTTAATTTATCTTATAAGTTAGATTATGTGAGCTTTCATTTTCCTCCCACTGAAAATTATCATCTTCCTTTTTAATCCATTCTGCCTTGAGGAGCATCTTGACTAACAAGCTGAATGGGAATCTAACAGAACTTTCTGAATCCATTTCCTTTTCCTTCTCTGCTTTCCCAGAATAAGCTTGGCTGTAGCATTTTGTTGCTCTTTTAATAAAGATTCTAGGGATTCTTTTGGATCAGAAATTTGTTT
This sequence comes from Neophocaena asiaeorientalis asiaeorientalis, assembly GCF_003031525.2. NCBI lineage: Eukaryota > Metazoa > Chordata > Mammalia > Artiodactyla > Phocoenidae > Neophocaena > Neophocaena asiaeorientalis. Next base: position 702,686 of record NW_020175186.1, on the reverse strand, counting down.
TCATCTTAATAAATTCTGTTGACTTTAATATCCAAGGTTAGATTATCTTGCCCATCTAATGTTGAAATGCAAAATATTTCCTAGATCATCGTTCATATTTATTTGCTCAAATAACATAGCCAGTGACCACTTAAGATAAAGGTAACCTTTTCAGAATGTTAGTCCCCTAAGCAACATTTTTTTCCTAAATTTCTTTTAGTTTTATGTTAACATTGGAAGTGCAGCATTCAAGAAAGAGACCTCACTAAAGAGATCACTATTACACTTCCATTTTGCATTCACTCACTATAAATCACATTAAACAATATAGAGCTAATATAAGTAAATTACTAAAAGAGACAACTTATTGTCTGTCCATTACAGTTTTAATACTTTTTATACATTTAAATGATATTCATTATTGTTATGTATGACTGCAAAGAAATGAAAGTCTGAATTCCGTCCTACACCCACACATCAAGGAACAGCCCAGAAATTTGGATCCATACTTAAATCCGATCTTCTAGTTAAGAAATTATATACTTCTATTATTATTATCATCATCATCATCATCATCATCGTTACTGTAAACATTTTTTTTTTTAAAGAAGATGTTGGGGGTAGGAGTTTATTAATTTATTTATTTTGCTGTGTTGGGTCTTTGTTTCTGTGCGAGGGCTTTCTCTAGTTGTGGCAAGCGGGGGCCACTCTTCATCGCAGTGCACGGGCCTTTCACTATAGCGGCGTCTCTTGTGGCGGAGCACAGGCTCCAGACGCGCAGGCTCAGTAGTTGTGGCTCACGGGCCTAGTTGCTCCGTGGCATGTGGGATCCTCCCAGACCAGGCTCGAACCTGTGTCCCCTACGTTAGCAGGCAGTTCTCAACCACTGCGCCACCAGGGAAGCCCTACTGTAAACATTTTTGATCTCTGGTTTTAGGAAGACTTTTGAGCTAGCTATAAGTCGCACTAAAAAAGTGTTGTGCCCAAACCTCATTTTTTGACAACTAACAGTAATAATCTATTCAGTGGTGACTATGAGACACAGCTAAGTACTTCATATTAGTTCTTATTTAATCCTTATAATAACCCCATATATTATGCTTATTTGTATTCCATTTTATTCTGGCTCTGAAATTACTTCACTTCATTATCTGTTTCCTTACCAGTCTTGGACTCAACTTTTGTTGTTTCCCAAAATCAAAATTTGGAGATTTTGGTCAAATTACTAGCTTTTCAGAACCTTAGAAAGGAAAATTGCCTATAATTATGAGGAAATTGCTTATAACTGTGAAGTCGTAGTTTATATGTGTTTAAGAGAAACTAGAATGGGGAGAGAAACTAGTAATTGACTATATATGTTGCTGACACCTAATAGTGGCCTCATCTTTTGATGTTCATAAAGATCGACTATGTTTTGGCCCAGGAAGAAGAAATGTTTTATGAGATCTAGCAATTATGACCTTTTGGGAGGTATTTTTCCCTTTATGAAATAGCACTGAACATCATCCTTAGCTTAATTATACTTAAGAAAAAATTTACTTATGACATCTATAGATTCATCCTAACAAGAAGACTATGAACACTGATACTTGGGGATGTAAGCTCAGCAACTCTGATAAAGACATTTAAGGCCCTTAGTCAGAGCCCAGCATACTTCTCCCATCCACTTGCATTATGTGCTCTAAAACTTTATTTCTTAAGTGTTCCACTTCTCTCTTTAAGCCTTTGTGTACCATTCATCTACTAGATCACTCTTGTTTACCCCCACCTCCTACATTTAATTAGCTACCTCCTGTATGATCCCATATATATCACTCTGTACTTCCCCTGTCATGACACTTATCACTCTGTATTTTTATTCTTTTCGTGTTTATCTCCTTCACTAGACCATAAGCAACTTGAGGCCAGGAATTCTTTCTTTCTTTCTTTCTTTTTTTTAATCCAGTGCCTTTCACAGAAAGGCATTAACATATTTATTGATTGGATTAAGGGCTAATTATATTCAGTGAGAAAGATTTCACTGAGGTTAATTTGATTCTCAGACAAGTTGTTTCCAGTTAAGGCCAAGATTAACTTCTTCTCTTTTTCTTCCTTTATGTTGGTTAGCCTCTTGGCATCACTGACTAGTTCTTTGTCATTAGTGTTCTCTTTAAAATATATATAAAGCATTCTTTATGCTTGCTAGATTTGAACCTTTTTCCACCTAGTATTTCCAAGCTTTTGTTTGTTTTAACCAGTCTGGCTGAATATAAGTTTTGTTTAGGACTTCTTGTAGTAATTTGAAGTCGTTTAAAGTCCTCAGTCAAGCCAACAAAACCAGCTGTGCTAATCGGTCAACATAATCTTGCAAGAAATATCAAAAGATATCTTAGATATAATAAAGAGGTCACTTTCTACGAAGCTGACCTTGGACCAGAGGAGGGCACATTTACCTTCCTCTAAATTCCAAACTGAATTGGCTCCTGTCTCAGGTTATAGACTCGTTGAGAGCTTGAAGAGCTGACCAGGTTGACCTGTTCGCCAGTTAATCCTTGTTGGAATTGTCACGTTTAATGCTTTTAGAGTTATGTGGTTTGAAGATATTTATTAGTTGCAGTGAAGAACTAATATGGCTGGAGTGCTTTGTTTTTGGTGCTGAGATTTGAATTCTTTAACTGTATGAAATTTTGCTGTGGTTTGATGGTGATGTGTGTCTTATTTGATACCCTATATATCCAGGACTATGCATACTATTTTAAAATATTAAAAATTATTTTTAGCTTCCTACATGCCAGGCATGCCAAGTGGAATTTCTGCATACCCATCCGGATACCCTCCCAATCCCAGGTAATGAAAAATTATCTTTTGAATAATTGTATTAGAAATTCTATTAGATCTAGAATAAAAATAATGGGTGCTAACTAGGGCATTAAAATGAAAATGGTTACAATTTAATGGAAGGTAAAACTCAGTTTATTGCTGAAATTTTATGGTATATACATAGTTCAAGAGGAGTTTTTTCCATTTAGAGAAATGCAGCTCCATTCTATTTAGAGAGAGGAAAGGGGTGGGGAAATGACAATAATCTTGATTAGTTTTGTACCTTGAAATCCTTGTTTCTCTCCTTTTAAGAACTCTGTATATCCAGTGTAAATGGCTGAAAGATTAATGGAATACTAATTATGATGACCTCAGCCATGGAGAAAAATATTTTAATATCCTTTTTAAAAAACTGACCTTTTCTATAAACTACAGGGAGTGAATTAATGGTGCATATGATGGGGTCAGTCTCATCCGCATATTTATTCAGTTCACAGACTACACGTACTACCAACCTTTATTATCCATATGTTAATAACATAACAGGTAAGTTAAATTAATAGTGAAATCAGTCTATGAATAATACATACTAGAAAATTGATAAGAAATAATTATTAATCCATGTTTTAAATGTGCACCTGTTCCAGGGGTAATCTAGGAGTACTTTCCAAAGGTGGTCTTGGGGCTAACTTAGAATGCAAGACTGGCATATACTTGGTGCCTAGATGAAATTTTCCAGCTACTCGAAATTAACAAAAAAATTTTAACCCTGCTAACTCTTCTTAGCTCCATAGAACCTCACAGATAAATGCAGCTAGAATTCCAGAACACCTGCCATAAATAAATATATGTATATACATATATAATATGCAGGATCTTATAAGTTAAATTTAGCAAACATTTATTTGGGGGCCTTTCTTAATTTCAAGAACTAGCTTTATAAGGTAGTAAGTATTCTGTCACATTTATCTGGGTAAGCAGACTAGATGAACATCTGTCAGAGACAAGAGAGAAAGATTCCTATGATTGTTATATATAAACAAGTTGTAAGTTTTAGATTTCTTGAGGCCTTTAATTTTCTGATTAAGTTCTAGAAATGGAATTCTATCTGAAGCCTTGAAATTACAAGCTGTTATAATGAACAGTTGCTAGTAAGAAGGAACTTTGGGCATATAGGGAATGGTTATTAGAAGCACAATAAGGAAATGGACTTCTGAACAATGAAGCCACTTCAGAGAAACTTGTAGATAAAAATGAAGGCTGAAAATATTGACAGAAATGTAAATCTTACTCATTTTACATAACCTTAAAAGTGTCTTTTGTGGGCTTCCCTGGTGGTGCAGTTGTTGAGAGTCCGCCTGCTGATGCAGGGGACACGGGTTCGTGCCCCGGTCGGGGAAGATCCCACATGCTGCAGAGTGGCTAGGCCCGTGAGCCATGGCCGCTGAGCCTGTGTGTCCGGAGCCTGTGCTCCGCAACGGGAGAGGCCACAACAGAGAGAGGCCTGTGTACCGCGAAAAAAAAAAAAGTGTCTTTTGTGAGGTTATTTGTAAGAAGTTCCTTTTTTAAAAAAATTTATTTGCTCGAACCCATGTCCCCTGCATTGGCAGGCGGATTCTTAACCACTGTGCCACCAGGGAAGCCCAGAAGTTCCTTTTTGAGGTAGCTATTTTTCAAAGATTTGATGCGGTGTTTTGGGGGGGGGTTTTTGAAATGTAACTTTTAATCTCGTGACAGGCTAATGAGTTGTTAAGGGTAACCGTACCCACATTACTGTCTGTATCCTTCTGCATATGCAAGGTCTTGGCAGAAGAGCCTCAGAACCTCTTTCTCTTCTCGCTTTATCCTAAAGGAGAATTGGTGAATCAGTGATTCAAGAATCTTTATTTTACAACAGTGACTATGAGAATATTTATTCTTGCTGTGGAAAGTTGGACTAGATGATCTCTAAGGTCTCTTTAAAATTTTAAGATCTTTTGAAAGTTTTATTTAGCACCTTGCAGCATGTATACAAGGAAACTAAAAGGTATGTCAAGGATAGTTGTTCCAGTTTTGGTATATGTACTAGCAAGCATGTATTATTAGAAAACAGTTTGTGATATCAGAAAAGACAGAAAATGTTAAGTGCTGTGATAAACAGCTTTAAAGGAGAGGTCACATCTGTTTGGAGGTGGGAGCTTAGAGATAGCTTCATAAATGAAGGAACTGGTTTAAAAGAAAAGTAAGTATTTAGAGGTGGAGGGAGCAGCAAACAGCAAACAGCAATTTATATCAGAGGAAACTTACCGGTTATTAAGTTCAGCCCACTCAATTTTATGTAATCATAGGTGTGAAAGCCAAAAAAAATCCCAGGAAAGAATAAGGAAACACTCTAATATGGCTGGAGAATTTAGGGTTATGAGTAGGAGGACTAAAGAGTTTTTGTTTTTTTTAATTTATTATTTTTGGCTGTGTTGGGTCTTCATTTCTGCGCGTGGGCTTTCTCTAGTTACAGAGAGCGGGGTCTCCTCTTCTTTGTGGTGCGCAGGCTTCTCATTGTGGCGGCCTCTCTTGTTGCGGAGCACGGGCTCTAGGTGCGCGGGCTTCAGTGGTTGTGGCTCATGGGCTCCAGAGCGCAGGCCCAGCAGCTGTGGCACAAGGGCTTAGCTGCTCCGCGGCATGTGGGATCCTCCCGGAGCAGGGCTCGAACCCGTGTCCCTTGCATTGGCAGGTGGATTCCTAACCACTGCACCACCAGGGAAGCCCCTGAAGAGTTTTAATAAAGGTGCAACTTTCATAGGTATTACAGATCTCCCCAAACCTTCTCTGATCTCCTCTAGCTGGTATTGATTTTCCACTACAGTTGACTCTTGAACATCAGGGGGAGGTCGGGGGGCTAGGGGTGTCGACCCTCCTTGCAGTTGAAAATCCAAGTATAACTTTATAGTCGGGCCTCTCTGTCATATCTGAGGTTTCGCATCCTCAGATTCAACCCACTGTGGCTTGTATAGTAGTCTAGTATGTATTTAGTGAAAAAAATCTGCATATAAGTGAACCAGCACAGTTCAAACCCATATTGTTCAAGGATCAACTGTATACATTTCCTGAACTTTTATTAAGCATTTATTGTTTTCTTTATCCTATCAGGATTGTTTACAGGGATCTTGCCCTATTTTGATTATTAGTATCTTGAGGAGGAGATGGAGTCATACTTTAGCTCCTGCCTCAAGCACTTGAAAACAGTGCTTTAAATAGAATAAATAGTAAATTTTGAAGGGGCACATAAAGAAAAAGGAATATAAGAGTGTTGGAAAATTCTTTTTAAATACACTTAGTCCAAAAGGGCTCTTAAAAATCTGAAAAAGATTTCCTACATAGGGCAAATTGTTTAATAATGTACAAAGACAGAAAATAGTACTACTAAATTATTTTTTTACTCAAGAAAAGTTGTTAACCCTGAACATAGAGAATAACTACGAAGGAGAAATTAAGCAAACTAAATAAAGAGACAGGGAGTTCTCTGAATTTAATATCTGTAGGCCTAGAAGAGTTTTATACCACTTACTGAAAAATTCAGCAATAAAATCACAGATTGTCCTTGAAAAAGTATGCAAAATGGGAGGAACTCCAGGAAAAGCAAATTTATTCCAGTGTTCAAAAAGGTAGATTCAGAAATTTGAATAAGATTGACATTGTTTCCTTGCAGCATGGATTACTAGAGAGACTAGAACAAAAGTACTGTGTAATAGCATTCAGCATGTGTCCACTGGGAACAGAAATGCTTAACCTTTTTCTTTTTTCATTTTACTTTTATACTAATCGATAAGAGTATCATGATTACATTGAATCCTCAACAAGTTACACACAAAACTTTTTTGTTGGTGACAGGTTATGAAGTGTGAATTAGTAGTACACATAGGAGAGAATCTTTGAGCCACTGCCCTATAAAAGGATTACTGACTATGAACTTAGAGCTCTTGCTCCGGGACTCTGGGCTGGGTCTTTTTAGTCAGTAATTTTAATGGACTCATAGAAGGCATGTTAATCAGAATTGCAAATGTCATAGATCTGACAATTGTAGATAAAATAGGATTCATCAAAATTGATTGTTCAACTAACAGGTAGCTATAGTAATCATCCTGTTCCTTTTCTTCTCCATTATAAGGGAAACACTGCCAAATGAGTGATCATTCAGAGGAAAGTGATTAGATCTGAAAATCAGAGCTGTGAAGAATGGTTGAAGGAATTAAAAATATTTCACCTGAAAAAGAGAAGACTGAGGGGAAAAATGTTAGAAGTTTTCTAATATGCAAGTGATCTTACAGAGTGCAAATTTAGGACCATTAATTAGAGGTTACTGTGTCAAAATGCAGTTAGTGTTCAGTAGAGAAAGATGACCATTTGTCAGGGATATTGTAAATGATATTTATGAAACAATGTTGGATAGGAGATTGGAGGACAGTACTTCTAAGGAAAGTTTCTTCCAACTCTGATGTGAATACAGGAATGACACAAACTTTCCTTAGAGTGAAGAGGAAGCTTTAAAAACATTATCTCAAGAGGAGTATTTTCAGATCAGACATTCAAAAAGGTTATCAATGAACCACAGGTAAAAATTAAATAATATTATTTCCCTGTATGCTAGGAAATCAGAATGGAAAAGTTCTCACAAAATATTTGTTGCTCTCAGTTCTGATACTGTTGGACTGCCCTTAGAAAAACTCGAGTTACTTTCTGCTACTGTGAAGGTGACCCTCAAATAACCAGGGCCAAGGGACTTCCCTGGTGGTCCAGTGTTTAAGACTCTGTGCTTCCACTGTAGAGGGCACGGGTTCGATCCCTGGTCAGGGAACTAAGATCCCGCATGCCGCAGCAAAAAAAAAAAAACCAGGGCGAAGCAAGAGTATTTTAATCATTTACTTTAAGAGTAAATCCAGTGTCATTAATGGAATTTTTGTGGAGCTTTGCTTGAATAGACACCTGTAGCTCTAAAACTGTAAAGTTATTAACTGGTAAGACAATGAAATATCAAGCTTAGCCTCCTGAATGGGGTGGATTTGTTTGTTTGTTTTAAGTCTTTATTGAATTTGTTACAGTATTGCTTCTGGGTTATTTTAAATGTTTTTTGGTTTTTTGGCCACGAGGCCTGTGGAATCTTAGCTCTCCGACCAGGGATTGAACCCACACCCCCTGCATTGGAAGGTGAAGTCTTAACCACTGGACTGCCAGGGATGTCCCCTGAATGGGGTTCTTAAAGATACTGTAGAGTTGGGTCATCTTAACATTTAATATGTTATGTTCTTTTCTTTAGTGGTTACCCAGGCTGTCCTTACCCACCTGGCAGTCAGTATCCTGCCACCACAAGTTCCCAGTACCCTTCCCAGCCTCCTGTGACCACTGTTGGTAAGTACCGTTCAAAACTGTATTTCTCCACATAAGGAAAGTCAGAGTCTCCTGTTGTGAAAAGTGCATTTCACTTTTGTTTTTTATTGAATAAGTTTGATATGTAACATTGTGTAAGTTTAAGGAGTACAGTCTGTTACTTTGATAGATTTATATATTGTAATATGATTGCATTATAGCGGTATTTATTACATTACATAATTATCATACAGTATTATTGTCTATATCCATCATACTGCGCATTAGATCTCTATGGCTTGCTTACTACTCGTTATAAATTTGTACCCTTAAATATCATCAGTTTTATCACACCTCCCCCCATTTCACTTTTACATGTGAAATGTTAGAATACTCTTTCTTTTTAGAGCAAAAACTCTTAATGATCAGTGTTCTGTACTCTAAAACTTGAAATGATTTATCATCATATAAATGAGCCTTCTACCAGGGCATAAAAGTAAATTTGATTGACTCTTATCACTCTTTCCTGTGTTTCACATATTTATTGGTGAACATTAATGTGTGTTGAACTATTAACGGATACTTAGGTTTTCCTAGCCTGGTTATATGTAAAAACAGAAGAGCATCTTTAGAAGAAAGCACCATTGGGAAATATGGGTGGATCAAGTAAGACAAATTATTGCAGACCAGTAGTTCTTGGTTTTTTATGTTGCTTATTAGTAGAGTTACCTGAAATATAATTTTCTACAGTTGAGAAAATGAAAGCAATACAACAACTTCTACAGACCCCCACCCCTCTACATGACTGTCTGCCCCTACCATATATATCTGCCTTCTCCCTGTTACCACAGATCATTATTTCTACCCACTAGGTTTTATCCTCTGTAATTTACTCAGGGACATCATTTCAGCAGTTTCCCCTCTCATCATCAGCTTTTGTTCTCTACTGGGTTGCTCTCATCAGCACCCAAAATATACCCTAAAAACCTTTAAAAATCCTCCTCTTAATTTCCCTTTCCCTGCCACCAGTATTCCATTTCTTCATTCCCCTTTACAGCAAAACTCCTTGAAACAATTATCCGTACTCATTAGCTTCAATTCCTCTTCTTCCTTTCGCTCTTGAACCACTCCATGTGGGATTTCCCTCATGTCCTTCCACTAAGCTGCTTCTCTCAAGGTCACCATTGACCTTTATGATGTTAAATCCAATGGCCAATTAAATAGTCTCCACTTACTTGGCTTGTCAGCAGTATTTGAGAGTTGTATCTCCTTGATACACTTTCCTCTCTTGCTTTCTAAGACCCCAGACTCACTTGTTTTTCCTCCCATATCACTGGTACTCATGCTCAGTCTCCCTTATAAGTCCCTCCTTTTCTTAATATTGGAATGCCCCCTGGCTCAGTCCTTGGCATTCTCTATACTCACTCTCCTGGTGATCTCTACCAATCTCATAGCTTTAAATACCATTTCTGTGTCCACACTTCCCAAATTTCTTTCCAACTTACACCACTCTCCAGAATTCCAGATTCTTATATCTAGCTCCCTTCTCAATATCTCCATTTGGATATTTAATAGACATTTCAAACTCAATGTGACCAAAATTAAACTCTCAATCTTTCTATGATGCTTTCCCACCTCCAGTGATACCTACTCAATACTCTAACTTTGGTGTCATCCTTGATTCTTCATCAAGAACCAATTATCTTCAAAATACATATAGAATCTGATCACATCCAGTGCTGATCTAAGTCACCGTTATCTTTCATCTAATTTACTTCAAAAGCCTCCTAAAAAGCCTTCTTCTTTCCTTAATCCCTACATCTGTTTTTAACACAACAGCCAGAATGATCCTATTAAAAGATAAATAAATTATATCACTCCTCTACTCAGAACCTTCCATTGTCTTCCCATTTCACTCAGCGTTCAATCCAAATTTCTGAAGCTTAGAAGGCCCTATGTGATCCTGCTTTCCTCCCCCTGTTACCTCTCTGAACTCATCTCCTACTACTCTTCTGTTTTAGGATTCGTCCACTACCTGTTTCCTTTGTGTGGAGCAGTCAGGCCTACCCTGACCAATCTACTCCCATCACCAACCCCGCACACGTATACACACATGCCCAACATGTAGAACAGTGCTTGATATATAGAAGTTCACCTAAATATTTTATTGAGTGTCTGAATGTAGAATCTTGTGAAGTTTACTTTTCTGTTACATTTTCTGATCAATTGTAAGCATCCTGAGATCTGCTGTAAATATCTCCCCTTCCCCCAAAAAGAGCATTTTCTTCAGCTGTTTTTGTCATTGATATGTTCTACTTATTGAGATTCTAGTGGCAATGGTTTTGTTTTTTAAAAATGTTCTCATCCTTCTGTAATATAGCTCTTTTTTTAACAATGTAATTTAAATGCTTGAGTTAGAAACCTGATGATGGGAGATCATTAATCCACAGGCAAAACACACTAAATGTTGTTAATTTCTCCATATGGCTCAGGCATCATCAGTAAAATAGGAATAGTGTTATTTGTTACCCTGTTTCTCACTGAGACGATAGTATTTGATTTGTAGAGAACCTCAGTTCCTAAAGATCTTTTTTATGTTAACTCATTTCACTACAATAGATATGAAGCATTTTATAACTTAGAATAGATGATATCCATACATAAAAAAAAATAGGAATATGGGGAACATGGTACATTTTATTTTATTTATTTTCTTAACATCTTTATTGGGGTATAATTGCTTTACAATGGTGTGTGAGTTTCTGCTTTATAACAAAGTGAATCAGTTATACATATACATATGTTCCCATACCTCTTCCCTCTTGCATCTCCCTCTCTCCCACTATCCCTATCCCACCCCTCCAGGCGATCACAAAGCACCGAGCTGATCTCCCTGTGCTATACGGCTGCTTTGCACTAGCTATCTACCTTACGTTTGGTAGTGAATATATGTCCATGCCTCTCTCTCGTTTTGTCACAGCTTACCCTTCCCCCTCCCCATATCCTCAAGCCCATTATCTAGTAGGTCTGTGTCTTTATTCCTGTCTTACCCCTAGGTTCTTCATGACATTTTTTTTTCTTAAATTCCATATATATATGTTAGCATTCGGTATTTGTCTCTCTCTGACTTTTATAATAAAGTTATTAAAATAAAAAATTATTAAGAGAAAAAATAAAAAGGGACGGATAGAGCCCTAGGACAAATGGTGGAAGCAAAGGTATACAGACAAAATTTCACACAGAAGCATACACAGTCACAAAAAGAGGAAAAGGGGGAAAATATAATAAATCTTGCTCTCAAAGTCCACCTCCTCAATTTGTGATGACTCATTGTCTAAAGGAGGGAAGGAAGGAAAGAATGATGATAAAGTAAAATAAAGTTATTAAAATAAAAAATTATTAAGAGAAAAAATAAAAAGGGACGGATAGAGCCCTAGGACAAATGGTGGAAGCAAAGCTATACAGACAAAATCTCACAGAGAAGCATACACATACACACTCACAGAAAAAGGGAAAGGGGAAAAAAAATCATAAATGTTGCCTTCAAAGTCCACCTCCTTAATTTGGGATGATTCGTTGTCTATTCATGTATTTCACAGATGCAGGTACATCAAATTGATTGTAGAGCTTTAATCGGCTGCTTCTGAGGCTGCTGGGAGTGATTTCCCTTTCTATTCTTTGTTCTCACAGCTCCCAGGGGCTCAGCTTCGCATTTGGCCCCGCCTCTGCGTGTAGGTCGCCGGAGGGCATCTGTTCTTCGCTCACACAGGACGGGGTTAAAGGAGCAGCTGACTTG
>NW_020175186.1:670756-690749 GCF_003031525.2 Neophocaena asiaeorientalis asiaeorientalis | reverse complement strand
GAAGGGGGGTGTGGATAGTGACTTGTGCTCGCACACAGGCTTCTTGGTGGCGGCGGCAGCAGCCTTAGCGTCTCATGCCCGTCTCTGGGGTCCGTGCTTTTGTGCTTTTAGCCGTGGCTCGCGCCAGTCTCTGGAGCTCCTTTAAGCAGCGTTCTTAATCCCTTCTGCTCCCGCACCAGAAGACAAAGAAGGAAGAAAAAGTCTCTTGCCTTTTCGGCAGGTCCAGACTTTTCCACGGACTCCCTCCCGTCCAGCCGTGGCGCACTAACCCCCTGCAGGCTGTTTTCACGCCGCCAACCCCAGTCCTCTCCCTGCACTCTGACCGAAGCCCGAGCCTCAGCTCCCAGCCCCGCCCGGGGCGGTGGGGGAGCAGACAAGCCTCTCGGGCTGGTGAGTGCTGGCCGGCACCAATCCTCTGTGCGGGAATGTCTATGCTTTGCCCCCTGCACCCCTGAGTCTGCTCTCTCCTCTGTGGCTCCGAAGCTTTCACCTTCCGCCACCCGCAGTCTCCGCCCGCGAAGGGGCTTCCTAGTGTGTGGAAACTTTTCCTCCTTCACAGCTCCCTCCCACTGGTGCAGGTCCTGTCCCTATCCTTTTGTTTATTCTTTTTTCTTTTGCCCTACCCAGGTACGTGGGGGGGTTTCTTGCCTTTTGGGAGGTCTGAGGTCTTCTGCCGGCGTTCACTAGGTGTTCTGTAGGAGTTGTTCCACGTGTAGATGTATTTCTGGTGTGTCTGTGGGGAGGAAGGTGATCTCCGCGTCTTACTCTCCGCCATCTTCTCGGATGCCTCTCGGAAAATGGTATATTTTAAATCAAATCTAATGTTTGTTTTTAGAACAAGAATCAAAGCGATTAATATTGTACTTTTTTTTTTTGCGGTACGCGGGCTTCTCACTGTCGTGGCCTCTCCCGTTGCGGAGCACAGGGTCCGGACGCACAGGCCCAGCGACCATGGCTCACGGGCCCAGCCGCTACATGGCACGTGGGATCCTCCCGGACCGGGGCACGAACCCGCGTCCCCTGCATCGGCAGGCGGACTCTCAACCACTGCACCACCAGGGAAGCCCTTCATTGTACTTTTAAGAGTACTTTCTTTGAAAGGCTAAAAACAAATTATCATTTTATGATAATCTAGGATATCCTTTTAATTTGTTGTTTTTCTACCCATTGTTGCTTACCTACGTGATTTTTTTCATCATATTTTAGTAGTACATTGTGCAAAACTGTTGAACTTCAAAATTGTCATAAAGGAAAGCAGAAACATAAAAGTATCATCTGAATATTAGAGTTCACCGATAGTCAACATTTTCTCAGTCTGTCAGTGGCCATCAGGATTTGTGCTATTATTCTCTGTGCTACTAAGGCCATGAGAAAGAATGAAAGTGGTTATTTTTCCTTTGTGGAACTTGATAGTTTCACTTTAAAGATTTTGATTTTATGATGTAAAACAAACACTTGTTTCACGGCATCATTAATTAACTCATGTCTTATTATTGATGTGGATGCCTGTGCAAGCGTTGATTTTTAACCATCTCCAAGAATATTGAAGTAAAAGAACCACTTAAAGTGAAGTAATAGAGGCAACTTCCCTGGCTGTCCAGTGGTTAAGACTCTGCACTTCCACTGCAGGGGGCGAGGGTTCAATCCCTGGTCGGGGCACTAAGATCCCAAGATTTCACATGCTATGCAGTGAGGTTGGGGGGAAAAAAAAAAGAAGTAATAGAGATTACATTCTTAATAGCAGTCTCTTCTGAAATACTGCAGAAGACTGAGGATTGATGCAGATGTTGGGACTTTAAAACAGCTCTTTCTGACTCCATTACATGTAGATTTTGAACAACAAACTTTATAAGAAAATCAGAGAATTTGTCATCTATTTTTATAGCTTTTTTGTTACCTGGCAGACAGCTTCCTGCCTAACCTGACTTTTAAAACCACCTTCATGAGATTGGTGCTCACTGAGGGCATTGACTAAGCAGTGAAGGCAGCTGTTGAATAGTGAAAAACCTGTTGGTGGTGCTTTTCCATCAGGTCTGGGCAATTGCAGTGATATTTTAATTCAGTTGTATTATTTAATGAGGGAAAAGTTGTGATCTATAACTTAAATTCTTCGTTGAAGTTACTGTAAGACCAGGTGTTCTTTTTGTTTTGTTTTTTGGCTGCGTTGGGTCTTTGTTGCTTCACATGGGCTTTCTCTAGTTGCAGCGAGCGGAGGCTACTCTTCGTTGCAATGCTCGGGCTTCTCATTGTGGTGGCTTCTCTTGTTGCGGAGCATGGGCTCTGAGCGCACAGGCTTCAGTAGTTGCAGCACGCGGGCTCAGTAGTTGCGGCACGCAGGCCCTAGAGTGCGTGGGCTTCAGTAGTTGCAGTGTGTGGGCTCAAGTAGTTGTGGCACTAAGGCTCTAGAGCGCAGGGTCAGTAGTTGTGGTGCACAGGCTTAGTTGTTCTGTGGCATGTGGGATCTTCCCGGACCAGGGATGGAACCCATGTCCCCTGCATTGGCAGGCGGATTCTTAACCACTGTGCCACCAGGGAAGTCCCATGTGTATTTTTTGTATATCATCTTTGCAAGTTACTAGGAAAAACATTTTCTACTGGAAGATCAGTGGGAGAAGATATGGAATTTGGACAGTTTTCCTTAGATTTTCTGCCCATTGCAGGCATTATATATCAACAAAAGCATCAGAAGGAAGGTAAACTTTTCTTGATATCTAAAAAACTTAAAAATTTAAGTTTCTGTTTCTTCAGATTCATTTATGCTTCTTAAAACATTTTTGTTAGGACTCGCATATAACTTTTACCAATTTGGCATTGCCAAATCTATAAAAGAACTTGAACTCTGATTTTAAAGGTTTAAAACTACTTGACCAGCACCAAGTTACAAGGAATAAATTTAGGAGACAACATTAATACTTGTTTGTTCTCTTAATAGCACATGCCAGAATACAGCAGAAGCAGGTATGGATATTGGTCATCTGTATGTTTTCAGGGCTGAAAACTGGCATTCAAGAAAAGCTTTGGTCCCCAGCTGGGCATTCCCATGGAGAATTCCAAACTCTATTGGATAGGGAAGAGTGGCATGAGGGACCAGTCACTCCACCTTGATTCATGCATAGCACTCTCTGTCAGACCCTGATGTGCTGGTGGTGCACCCAGGTGGCAGTGATCTGGGAGTGATGAAGTTGTTTGATATTTTAATCCAAATTAAGAAAGATTTAAGATTTATCGGGACTACCCTGGCGGTTCAGTGATAAAGAATCTGCCTTGCAATGCAGGGGATGCAGGATCAATCCCTGGTCAGGGAACTAAGATCCCACATGCTGCGGGGCAACTAAGCCCGCATGCCACAACTACTGAGCTTGTGCACCTCAACTAGAGCCCATGTGCTGCAAACTACAGAGTCCACACTCTCTGGAACCTGCGCACCACAACTACAGAGCCCACGTGCCCTAGAGCCTGCACACCACAACTAAAGAAGAGAAAAACTGCACGCCACAAGTAGAGAGAAGCCCATGCGCTGCAGCAAAGATCCCGCATGCCACAACTAACAACCGGCACAGACAAAAATAAATAAAATAAATAAATCTTAAAAAAAAAAAAGATTTATCAAGTAAATGTTCAAGAATGTTACTAGAGTGTGGTCCAGTATGGTACCCAGAAAAGTGTGGTCCCACTCAACGAAACCTCTACATGTTATGAATATACGTGTGAAGAAAGTCAGTGGACAAATTGGCTCTTTTATGAAGTTCATCAGAGGATGTACCATCAGTACATCACACACATGCATACACACAAATACATACCACATTTTCTTTTTTTTTTCTTTTTTTAATTAATTTATTTATTTTTGGCTGCACTGGGTCTTTGTTGCTGTGCACGGGCTTTCTCTAGCTGTGGCGAGCAGGGGCTACTCTTCATTGCAGTGCGTGGGCTTCTCATTGCGGTGGCTTCTCTTGTTGCGGAGCACGGGCTCTAGGCACGTGGGCTTCAGTAGTTGTGGCACATGGGCTCAGTAGTTGTGGCTCATGGGCTCTAGAGTGCAGGCTCAGTAGTTGTGGTGCACGGGCTTAGTTGTTCCGCCACATGTGGGATCTTCCTGGGCCAGGGCTTGAACCCATGTACCCTGCACTGGCAGGCAGATTCTTAACCACTGTGCCACCAGGGATGCCCATACCACACTTTCTTTATCCATTCATCTATTTTTTTCTTCAGTTATTTGTTTATTCATTTAGTCATTCAACGTATATTTACTAAGTGCTTGCTACATGCCAGGAGTAAGAACAATACAAAGTAACTTCCTGCCCTCATGGAGTTTACATTTCAATGGGGGAAGACAGAAAACAAACTTACAGCATAGTATACAATGCACCAGATGGAGATAAATGCTACCTAGGAACATTCAGACGAAAGAGGGGCACAGGAAGACCTGGAGGGTGAGGACTGCATTCTGATCTCACCTCCTTTATATCCACCTTGCTCACACCACTGGCCTCCTGTCACTCCTTGAGCCCCAAACACACTGGTTTGCTGTTTCAGCCCCATCCGCGCTCTGCTCGCTTGGATGGTGACCGGGAGATCTCCAAGACTGTGCCTTATACTTTGAGGTGGGAGTATGTTTATGGTTCAAGGAACTGCAAAGAGGCTAGTGGTGTGAGCAAGGCGTGCACAGAGGGATGGGGTCGGAGGGGAAACAGGGCTGGCTCAAGTAAGCCCTTGTGGGTCAGGGGGAGGAGGCCTGTGGCTTTTCCTCTACGTGAGCTGCGGAGCCACGGGCAGGCTTTGAGCAGAGGAGTGATCTGATCTGATTGCTATTATAACAGATGCCTCTGTGCCAGACCCCGGGAGGGAAGTGTGGCAGCAGAGCTCCCCACCCCGAGGAGGCCACTGCAAGAATCCGGGTCTGAGATGGTGGCTCGGACCAGTGTGGGGACTGTCACATATGCTGAGGAGGGGTATCCATTCATCTATGGATGGACACTTAGGTTGCTTCCTTCCAAATCTTGGCTATTGTAAATAATGCTGCAATACACAGGGGTGCATACATCTTTTTGAATGACTGTGTTTGTTTTCTTCAGAAAAATACCCAGAAGTGGAATTGCTGGGTCATATGGTAGTTTTGTTTTTAATTTTTTGAGGAACCTCCATACTGTTTTCCATAGTGGCTGCACCAATTTGCATTCCTACTAGCACGGATTTCCTTTTCTCCACATCCTCACCAACACTTGTTATTTGTTTTCTTTTTGATAATAGCCATTCTCACAGGTGTGAGGTGATACCTCATTGTGGTCTTGATTGCATTTCCCTGATGATTAGTGATGTTGAGCATCTTTTCATGTACCTGTTGGCCATCTGTATGCCTTCTTTGGAAAACTATTCAGGTTCTCTGCCCATTTTTTAATCAGGCCGTTTGTTTTTTGATGTTGACTTGTATGAGTTCTTTGTATATTTTGGATATTAACCCCTTATCGGATATTTTTTGCAGCCATCTTCTCCCATTCAGTAGGCTGCATTTTCTTTTTGTTGATAGTTTCCTTTGCTGGTCAAAAGCTTTTTTAGTTTGATGTAGTCTCCCATTTGGTTTTTTTGTTTGTTTGTTTTTTGGGGTTTTTTTTGCTTTTGTTTCCCTTGCCTGAAAAGACATATCCAAAAAAATATTAAGACCAATGTCAGAGTACTCCCCATGTTTTCTTTTTTTTTTAACATTTTTTTCTTACAGTTGTATTGAGATATAATTGACTTACAGCACTGTATAAGTTTAAGGTGTACAGCATAATGATTTGACTTACATACATCATGAAATGATTACCACAGTAAGTTTAGTGAACATCTGTCATCTCCTATAGATACAAGAAAATATATTTTTTTTCTTTGTGATGAGAACCCTTTAGGATTTACTCTTAACAACTTTCCTATATAACATATAGCAGGACTTCCCTGGTGGTGCAGTGGTTAAGAATCCACCTGCCAGTGCAGGGGACACGGGTTCGATCCCTGGTTCAGGAAGATCCCACATGCCGCGGAACAGCTAAACCCGTGCGCCACAACTACTGAGCCTGCGCTCTAGAGCCTGAGCTCTAGAGCCTGCGAAGCACAACTACTGAAGCCTGCGTGCCACAACTACTGAAGCCTGCGCTCCTAGAGCCTTGCTCCGCAACAAGAGAAGCCACTGCAATGAGAAGCCCGCGCACCGCAACGAAGAGTAGCCCCTGCTCACTGTAACTAAGCCCGTGCGCAGCAGTGAAAACCCAAGGCAGCCATAAATAAACAAAAATAAATAAAATATAGCAGTGTTAATTGTATTAATCATGTTGTACATTACATCCCTAGTACTGCTTATGTTTTCTTCTAGGAGTCTTAACGGTTTCAGGTCTTACATTTAATTTTAACCCATTCTGAGTTTATTTTTGTATATAGTGTGAGAAAGTCCAGTTTTCCCAAAACCGTTTATTGAAGAGGCTGTCTTTTCCCCGTTCTGTATTCTTGCCTCCTTTATCATAGATTAATTGACCGTGTAAGTGTGGGTTTATTTCTGGACTCTCTGTTCTGTCCAGTTGATCTATGTGTCTGTTTTTATGCCAGTACCATACTGTTTTGATTACTGAAAAGCTTTGTAGTGTAGTTTGAAATCAGGGAGCATGATACCTCCAGTTTTGTTCTTTAACATGGTAGATTCTTAAATTGTTCTTGTTCACAAAATAATTCTAAGGTATGACTTTGATTCTGACCCATTTTGTTTTAAAGGATGGAATCTGTCCTTCAGATTAATTGCCCTTTGTGCTTAAGCCTGCTTGTAGCATCTTTCATGATTATGATAGTTGAATGATTTTGTAGCGCCATTTCTTTTTTGAAGTAGTTACTACTTTGGCATCTATTTTAATAAGGTCTAGGGCTTCCCTGGTGGCGCAGTGGTTTGAGAGTCCGCCTGCCAGTGCAGGGGACACGGGTTCGTGCCCCGGTCGGGGAAGATCCCACATGCCGCAGAGCGGCTGGGCCCGTGAGCCATGGCCGCTGAGCCTGCACATCCGGAGCCTAAGCTGGAGATGGGAGAGGCCGCAACAGTGAGAGGTCCGCATACCGCAAAAAAAAAAAAAAAGTCTATACTTAACCTCCACTTTTGAAACTTGAATTGTTATGTAAATTAATCTAAATCTTTCTTTGTGCTGTGTGTTTATTTTCAAGAAGTGTAAACCTGCTGTTTTTCTTTTTCTCATTGATTGTGGTAATAGAAACTTTCTAGAGTTTAAATAAAGAGTACTGCTCTAATAGTGTATAAAAGATAAATTGAGGTCCCCTGATTTCTTTGGAAGAAAGTTCCATAGCCTGCCCAGAGCCTGGCCAGTAGTATTAGAAGCTTATATATTCATAGACTATAAATAAAAGCCTTTTGTAAGCAGCTTAATGAATTTGCCTGATTTGTGTTTAATAGCACGAATCAGAATGACTCTGCTCATTTAGTTGTTTGAAATGTTTCTCCTATTTCAGAGATTGACCTGTTTTTCTGTTTTTCTTCTAAAAGGAAATAATACGGGCTTGATCCAGTGATCCACATGGGCTTGACCCAGTTTCTCAGTAGATGGGTCAATAGTCTTCTGTTTCAGATTGCTTAGGCTCCATAGTTTGCTCTGTAGCACAAATGCCCGACCAAAGATCATTATGTGGGTCTTGAGCAAGTAACTTCAGGAAGGAAAAATGCTGGGGGCGGGGGCAAGTGATTCACTTTGCTGGTTAGAGGTAAGATCAGAAAAGTTACTGTTTATAGTTATTTTGTATTTTCCTTTGAGGTTACCATGGATTCTTTCTCTAATATAAATGAGCTCCTTTTTGAGTTGTAGGAAGTAATCATCAGTAAGTACTGTTAGGAGATAAATAAAACTGATTATCTTTAAGTGTTTAAAGATGGTTTAAAATCAGGTAGTGTATATACCAGAGTACTTTGAAGATACTGGCCTAAATTATTCATTGAATTATCAGATCCACTGAGTAGAGTATTGGTTTCCTAATAGTAGAAAAATCGTCTTATTTCCTAAGGATTAAGTTTAGTGATTGGATCCTATCTGACATTTAAATGAAGTTTTTGTTCAGGATTGTTTCTCAAAATCTATGTTACCTTTTCAATTGCTGCTAATCTGGAATTGTAGAAGGGCACTTCTGAAATCCGACTCTGCATGAGTAAAGGTCTACAATGTGTGGGGACTTGAGGTATGGCAGTTTGCCACAAACTCATTAATCCAAGGCTTGTTATAGCAGGTATAAAGAATATTAAAATTTCTCTTAAGACGTTTGAGAAAAAAAAAGATTTTTTTGTTTGAAGGGCAATCAAGAATAAGAACCTTCTACCAAACGTTTTTCTTACTTGTTAATGTAAACAATCTCTTAAAGTGTCATGGTTCATTCAATTTTGAACTTTAATCTGGGTTTTTCTCTTGGCATTCACATTGCAGATCTTAATTACAGTTTGTTTCTTCTTTTTAGAAAGCAGATGGATTTAAAGTGTTCAAATATACTGTATAATAAGGTCTCTGTGTGATAGAGGAGAGGACTAAGTCTAACCTTGGCATTTCTAGCCTCCTCGGGTGAACTGTGACCTTTATAGAAAGTCAGGTGATTGCTGCCTCAGCTTGAGTCCCATTTTGAATGTTAATGGCTTTAGCTGGAGACTTATTTGGAAGGACTTATTTGGCCCTGCATTGTAGCATTTGCCTTAACGTATTTTATAAGAGAAACAGAATGTAAATTCCAGGATTTAAGTGTGTTTTTTAAAATTGGTTTTTGAAAATTCAGCATCATTATAACTTGACTCATTTTATTTATAGTATTTATTTTATTTATTTGGTTTGCTGGGTCTTAGTTGTGGCACATGTGCTTCTCACTTGTGGCCAGCAGATTCCTTAGTTGTGGCTCGCCGGCTCCTTAGTTGTGGCATGCAAACACTTAGTTGCAGCATGCATGTGGGATCTAGTTCCCTGACCAGGGATTGAACCCGGGCCCCCTGCATTGGGAGCTTGGAATCTTAACCGCTGCACCACCAGGGAAGTCCCTTGATTCATTTTAATGTAGTAATTTTAACAAAGTTTGTTGATATGGTTGTGTGTGAAAAATACAGACTAGTTATAAAAAGACCCTTAAGTTTGTATTAGTTCAGATAACTTCTACACAGATAAATGGGACACTAACTGCTGCATATGACTGACCAGACATTTGAATACCTAACCAACCATATTCATATAATTTGGGTTCCCCAATCTCTGGGAGAAGGTTTGTTGTATCTCACAGGAACCATTTCATATAGGATATAATAAGAAAGTTCTTTTAGAAACAAGTTTTTAAATTCCTATTGTTAATGCATCTTTATCATAAAATGGGGACTTAACGAGATACCATCTCCACTAGTCATTATTTTGTAAATCATCCTCTGGGCACAAAATTCTAAACTTGTAGAAATTACCCCTTTTTGCTCTCACTTAGGACTTAATAGTGCGATATAAGAAACTAGAGATTTTGGTTTGGCATAAATTGTCTGCAAACAAACAGCTAAGTCATTTTTTTTGTCTTTTTTTTTTAATTGAAGTATAGTTGATGATGTTAATTAGCAAAGTGACTCAGTTATATATACATTCTTTTTCATATTCTTTTCCATTACGGTTTATTACAGGATATTGAATATAATTCCCTGTGCTATACAGTAGGACCATTCTATATATATATACCAGTTTGCATCTGCTAATCCCAAACTCCCAATCCTGTCCTCTCCCACTCCCGTCCTCTCCCACTCCCCTCCCCCTTGGCAACCACCAGTCTATTCTATATGTCCCTGACTCTGTTTCTGTTTCATAGATACGTTCATTTGTGTCATATTTTAGATTCTACATATAAGTGATATCATATGGTATTTGTCTTTCTCTGACTTAGTTCACTTAGTATAATAATCTCTAGTTGCATCCATCTTGCTGTAAATGGCATTATTTCGTGTTTTTTTTATGGTTGAGTAGTATTCCATTGTATATATTGTACCACATCTTCTTTATCCATTCATCTGTTGATGGACATTTAGGTTGTTTCCATGTCTTGGCTATTGTAAACAGTGCTGCTATGAACATAGGGGTGCATGTTATGTTTTTCAATTATAGTTTTGTCTGGATATATGCCCAGGAGTAGGATTGCTGGATCATAGGGTAGTTCTATTTTTAGTTTTCTGAGGAACCTCCATAGTTTTCCACAGTGGCTGCACCAACTTAACATTCCCACCAACAGTGTGGGAGGGTTCCCTTTCCTCCACACCCTCTAGCATTTGTTATTTGTAGACTTTTTAATGATGGCTATTCTTACTGGTGTGAGGTGATACCTCATTGTAGTTTTGATTTGCATTTCTCTAATAATTAGCGATGTTGAGCATCTTTTCATGTGCCTATTGGCCACCTGTATGTCTTCTTTGGAGACATGTCTATTTAGGTCTTCTGCACAATTTTTGATTGGGTTGTTTGTTTTTTTGTTGTTGAGTTATGTGAGTTGTTTGTATATTTTAGAAATTTTAAGCCCTTGTTGGTCACATATTTTGCAAATATTTTCTCCCATTCTGTGGGTTCTTTTCAGTTTGCTTATGGTTTCCTTTGCTGTGCAAAAGCTTGTAAGTTTGATTAGGTCCCATTTGTTTATTTTCATTTTTATTTCTATTGCCTTGGGAGACTGAACCTAAGGAAACATTGGTGTGATTTATATCAGAAAATAAAACAGCTGTTTTGCCTAAAACAGCAAAGTCTTTAAATCATACTGAGAGGAAAAGCAAGTTGTCTTGCTGAGAAAGGGAGGCGAGTACTTCTGAATGGTGAGGAGTGAAGCACATAATTAAAGGGTTAGGATTCTTGTTCCAAAGCAGAATGGGAGAAGAGAGTGGAAGACTCCCATCTGGTCCTTTAAGTCCTTGAAGATGTTCTGAGGACTTTTTTTGCCTTTGTGGGAAAATGGTAAAAGGAGGGCTTAAGGCTTTCTGAAAGAATCCAGAGGATTGAGGATTTGGGTTAGGTTATGGCAGGTGAGGCCTTTGGAATTAGAAGTCCTGGTGATCTGACAGAATGAGAGAGAGGCTGCCATGGCAGGCAGCCTGTATACAGGACTAAGAGAGATGGACAAGGAGTTGGGACTGAGGGGAGATACTGGGACCAGGAGTGGAAGAAAGGGAGGTTGAAGGTACGAAAAGGAATGAGTGGAGATAAGAATTGATGAATTTGGGGAGGTTGCTAGTCATCCCGGTATAGGAGGTTGTGAATAAAGAGGTGGTCAGAGAGGAAGACGACAGGAAAATGTGAGTGGAATGAGCCCAGAGGTGATGCAGTAGCTGGTAAATTGATGAGAACACTTTGGAAAAGTCAGGTGTTGAGAGGCCAGGGATGTGAAAAACAAGACCTCAGGTTGCCCTCTGGCTTTACAACTCTGAATTCCAGAGCACACATTGTCTGAAAGTTAATGGTTTTGCTTCTCAGAAATACGAAATAATACGCTGACATATTTTTGTAAAATCAGAAGTGAACTCTGAAAAGCATATAATATATGGATTTGTATTTTAACAATCAATCAGAAGTATTAATTGCCTCCTTGTAAACACTGGAGGGTGGATACTGTTTGGGCTCCTCAGCAGGAGGTTTCTAACAGGAAAGAGGGAGACTCTAAGCGGGAGAGTCTGATATTGGGCTTTTCCTTTCACCATGTACAAGCAGTGTCCTTAGGGCAGATGGACGAATGACACTCCTCAGGAAAACCTGGCCATGGGAGACACTGTCTTTACTCATTTTAGTAGAACCCAAGTCAAAAAAAAACATAGTTCTTCTGTGGTGGAAACAAGAAAAAGAGGGGAAAAAAACACAACTCTAGATTTAGACTCTTTTTTTGAAACCTGTAACACCTGAGAACTCCAAGGTCTCCCAGTGTCATTTACAAAAGCCCAGAAAAGCACTCAGGGTATCCTGGGTATGGACCAGCTTCTGGGAGAAAACAACTTTACGAATCAAAAACCACAAAAAGTAGAGTGACCAGACCAGTGTATGGAATAGCGAGAGTTGTGATCAGATGGGACACTGAAGAGCACAGGTGGCGCTGGTTGCGGTGTGGTTTGGACAGTGCAGTTTCCTTGAAGAAACAGTCAACTTTGCATGGTACCAGGAAGGAGCCTATAACGGATGGGAACATGAGTGGTGAGACTCTGGGTACATTTTTACAAACTGACTTGAAGGGTTTTTTCCCCCTAGTAAGCAGAACTCAGCGTCAAGGTGATAACAGTTTTCAGCTCAAAGTGGAAGCGATACTTTCTGTTAATCTGTAATCATTCTTTATTCATTGTAAGCAATAAAGGTAAGTATAATTCCCACGTGTATTCCATCATCAAACATAATTGAAAATACCATTTATCATTTGCTGATTTAGGACCCTAACTAAAAACATTGACAGTCATAAAGAGTATCCATACTTAGTTAAAAGGGAGGACCTTTTGAAGAAAATATCTGAGGAGTAAGTTTTATATAAGACACTGATTAGGAAGGTACATTTGGGAGAGAAGAGTAAAGAATCTGAGAATAAGCAGAATTTTATCAGCTGTTGAATTTTTTGGATGGCATTCTCCTTTGCACATCTGCTCTTTCCTATTCTTTTCGTAAAGGGTAAAGGAGTAAAAGTCTTACAGAAGGGAAGCCATGTTAACCTGTATATTAGTTTAAGGAAACTCTGCCCATTTTCAGTCTTACTGGCCTCTAGAGTGGGTTCCTTCCTCCTTCAGCTTAGCAGTAAAGCCTGAGAATAGATTGGACCTGAATCAGATGTTTTACCTTGGTATAAATTTGTTGTCCCATTTGTTGGAGACTTAGGAATAACTGTAATCTGTAGGGATAGAGCCTCTGCCTCATTGAGAAAATAGCTAATTGTTTGTGCTATTAAGGCAAGAAAGTGGGTAAATATGGATTAATAGTAATCTCTTGCAGGGAAAGTATTTCTGAATCAACTCAGATTTTAAATGTTATGTTTTATGAAGTTGTGACATAAAATTTTTCTTTCCTCGCAATTTGAAAGTGTTGACTCATATTTTGTCCTGTTTTGTGATGGCTCTTGTGAAAGGAATAGAAAGAGATTGGGAAATAAGCAAGTGTTTCTGCCTTTTTCTCCTGCAGGTCCCAGTAGGGATGGCACAATCAGCGAGGACACTATCCGAGCCTCTCTCATCTCAGCAGTCAGTGACAAACTGAGATGGCGGATGAAGGAGGAAATGGATCGTGCCCAGGCAGAGCTCAATGCCTTGAAACGAACAGAGGAAGACCTGAAAAAAGGTCACCAGAAACTGGAAGAGATGGTTACCCGTTTAGATCAAGAAGTAGTAAGTAACTCATTGAATAGTTGTACTAGTTAGATTGAATCATAGCCATGGCAAAGTGTTCTGTATATACTGTGGTTACCCTGAACATTGTGGGTATAGTTAAAGAGTTCTGAAAATTATACACACCTTTAAGCATTTTCACATAGCTCCTCTACAGCTTTGTTAAAAAAAAAATGCAGCCTGTGGTTGGAATGTAGTCTTTGATTGGGGAGTAGATGTATTCAGAGGAGTTTTGCTTGCACCTTCACCCCGGGGGATAATGTTTTGACCCAGAGGAGGACTGTTTGAGCGCTTGATGTTACCAGACAGTTACTAGGAAATAAGAATTTGAGAGAGCTCTAAGTCGTGATAAAGATCTGCAGACCCTGGGTACAAACTTAAGGGTCAGTTCTTTTTTGTTTCCAAATGTTGTTTGAACTATATTTAAAGTATCTTTGGTGAGCCCTTCTAGGTGAGCCCTTCTAACTTAATAACCCATAGTGTATGCAACCTTTAGCTCTTAAGCTTTCTCACATTTTTATCAGACTGCTGTGCCCTTATGAGTCAAGTCAGCCCTGTGACTTCTTTTGTTTAGTGATTAGAGGCACTAGCATAATTTGAGTGCCAGCTTCACTCTTCACTTTCATTCCTGTGATGGAGAATTTGTTCCAGCAAGTGTGCATTTTTGATGAAAGGGTAAAGAGTTATTAAGTGTTTGAGGGCTTTGGAGAAAGTGGTATGTACACATTACTCTAATAAAATGGTTCTAGTGTGTAAAGTGAGCTTCTCAATAGCCAGCTATTTTCAAAAGTTCAGCAAAGTGACACCAGTACAGTTCAGAGCCTGCAACTACCACCTGCTGTATCTTGTGAATAAAGTTCAACTGTTTGGAGTTCTATGTGTTGAATCATCTGTACAGACTGGGGAAAGTTATTCCTCTGAGGCAGATGGCCACTTGATTTGAAAGAAGGACCTCCTTTATGATTTTCACGTAAGGAACCTCCTGCTGGAAAGTGTCTTGTCTGATGGCTTAGTTTGCAGTATCATTTGTCACTGGTAAGTGACAAGCTTATCACTGCCACCAAAAGTGCTCAGCTCAGCATCTCCTGTTTTCACTCAGCATGTTAGAGCACACCTTTTCCTCTAACTTTGACTAATGTGATACATGAATCTCATCCATGAGTTGTTTAAGCATTGTTTTATTAGCAAGTCTGTTTCTGTGAAGTTGAATTGTAGATGTCTGACAAGCAGATAATTAGTATAAAATCATCATGCTTGGACTATTCTGTTTTCAGGCTGAGGTTGATAAAAACATAGAACTTTTGAGAAAGAAGGATGAAGAACTCAGTTCTGCTCTGGAGAAAATGGAAAATCAATCTGAAAACAATGATATTGATGAAGTTATCATTCCCACAGCCCCACTATACAAACAGATCCTAAATCTGTATGCAGAGGAAAATGCTATTGAAGACACTATCTTTTACCTGGGAGAAGCCTTGAGGCGGGGAGTAATAGACCTGGACGTCTTCCTGAAGGTATGTCTTCCTCGCTCTGCTTTCCAGGGTTTTGGAACATGTTTTAGAGACACTGACCTTGAAAACCACAGATCAAGAGGGTTTCTCTGTAGGAGGTGGGTTAAAATTCTTTGTCTTTCCAAAAGAGGGCAAGTGAGATAAATGGCTGTGCAAGTGAGATAAATGGCTGTGCAAGTGAGATAAATGGCTGTGAGCAATGCCTTCCCACCTACAGAGGGGGCTGAGGATCATCTGAGTAGGGAAAGAAAAGTGGGCTAGTGGCTGCAGTTCCCCACCCCTGGGTGGATCGTGAGGTACAGTCAGATTTCCATTGATTCTTTCAGGTCACATCATCTAAACCGAGATCATTGACTGCCCCACCCTTATTGTTTTTGTTTTTTTCCTCTGTTAATTTTTTTAGACTTGCATAGTTTTATACTTGTTTTCCCAAATCAAACAGCCTTGGGAAGTATTGGGTTTGCCCTGCTGGTAATAGAGCCCTTCTGAATAAAGGTTATATTCCAGGCTTAATGCTATTGTACAGACATGAAGATCTGTAAGCCAAGTTTGGCTACTTCTCTCTGTTGGGTCAGGAAGAGCATGGCTTTAGGAATAATAGCAGCCATCCTCTGGATATTCAGTACAGCTGCTGCTGATGCTTCAGTGCACATGCGAGGCTGGTCAGGTTGCTTGCTGATCTTGCCTGTCTTACTATGAGCGTGTGGCCAAACCACTCTTGGACCTGGTGCAAGCACGTGAATAGCTGGGACCCTAGAGAGGACTTCCTTTCTGTACACTGTCCCCTGCTTGGGTGGCATAGCCTAGGGAAAGATACACATGGAGAGGCAAGAGAGGTACACTGTTTGCTAGGCACTGGACAAAAGCTGGCCTTGTGCTATACTCATCCTTGCCCTTCCCCTTTTTTAGCCAAGTGGGAACAAACAGTCACAGTTTGTACAAAAGTTTTTTGTAACTTTTGTTAGGATCACAGTACAAGTTTCCAAGTTTCCCTGCCATCTTGGTTGTCTCAAGTGCAGCTTGAACTCCTGAGCCAGATCCTGGAATGTGGTGCTTTCCCTGTGAAGAAGGCCTTTGTATAGGGTCTCAGAAGACTACTTTCCTTAACACAACCTGCCAGCATCAATCCAGTGAGTTTAAAAAGCCACATGTAATAAAGTATTGGCTCCAAAGGAAAGTTGATATGAGTTTAGGTTCTTAGCTCCCACCTAGGTTACAAACTGTCTGATAGTTCATGCCTGGGCCTGGATCAGAGCCAGTCTAAACTGTTGAAACTTTTTCCCCCTTCACAGCATGTACGTCTTCTGTCCCGTAAACAGTTCCAGCTGAGGGCACTAATGCAGAAAGCAAGAAAGACTGCCGGTCTCAGTGACCTCTACTGACTCCTCTGATACCAGCTGGAGATTGAGCTCTTCTAAAGCATTCTTTTCTTCTCTTCCTTTCTCTTATATCAGTAGGTGCCCAGAATAAGTTATTGCAGTTTATCATTCAAGTGTAAAATATTTTGAATCAATAATATATTTTCTGTTTTCTTTTGGTAAAAGACTGGCTTTTATTAATGCACTTTCTATCCTCTGTAAACTCTTTTTGTGCTGAATGTTGGGACTGACTATGCTAAATAAAATTTGTTGCATAATTTTTCTCCTTTACTGAACATCTTTAGGAAAAATATATGAAACCTAAATAAGAAGCTCGGCTTCTAATTTAGCAAAGTATATCATCCATCGTGAGTTGAAATTTAGCATTATTTATCCTCTAGCATATAAAGTGAATTCTATTCAATATGGGCTATAATACCACACAGAAATCTAAATTTTCAAATATTTGAAATTGAGGGATTTGAGTGACTTTTTTTTGTGAAAGGTCCTGGCTGGTACCCTCCTACCAGTTCCTGCCTAGATTTGTTTCCTTTCCAGGCCTGACAGAACCATAACTAACTGTGTTCATCAAGAAAGGAGCAGAGTGGCCAGTACCAAGCTCCACACGTGAGAATTTATGTTAACTAGGCAAGATGGTCTGGCCACAATTAAGGAGGAAGGTGCAGTGCACACTGCCTCTCTGCATTTATTGTCATCTAAAGTCAGTCTTTCTGGTGAGTGATTCTGTAGTCAAGATTGTGGCCACCCATCCGATGATCTACGTGTCCTAAAAAGCTTATCTAGCAGAACAGAATTTTCTCTGTCAAAATGAGAGAGCTAGAAGGTTCATGAGGTTATAAAGAAATGAACATTCTAATTTAAGATGTTTTAAGGTATTCAGGCAGCCAGACAGCCTACTCTATACTTCTCCCAAGAAAAGAAAGACATTTGGTCTCACTCATCACTGAAGAGTTTATATAGTTTAGATCTTTTCTTAAAAAATGAAAATCTACTTGTAAAAATTATCAGAATAGAAACTAGCAAGGTTTAATCTAGTGTTAGGTTTGAAGCTAACATTTTTTCTTTTTTTTTTTGCGGTACGCGGGCCTCTCGCTGCTGTGGCCTCTCCCGTTGCGGAGCACAGGCTCCAGACGCGCAGGCTCAGTGGCCATGGCCCACAAGCCCAGCCGCTCTGCAGCATGTGGGATCCTCCCGGACTGGGGCACGAACCTGTGTCCCCTGCATCAGCAGGCAGACTCTCAACCACTGCGCCACCAGGGAAGCCCTGAAGCTAACGTTTAAATGAGTTGTTTTTGTGTATACATTTATTCTTACATGGTAAAGGAAGTTACAGCTTTTTTATAGCATACAAAACGAACTTAGTTGTATTAGCCAGCCAGAACGAAATAATTAGCATATGCTTGATGAAAAGAATCACGGTTTCTAAACACAATAAACACACATCATACATTCTTTTGGACCAAATGGCAACTACATATATAATATACAAGGCAAGTACTGGTACATCAGAGGTACCAAAATACCTTATTTGATGCAGTGACTTAGGAATTACAAAAAATAAGTATCATCCAACATTTGGATACTAAATAAAAGAGCTGAGGGGCTAAATAGTGGAGTCACTCTTCCCTCCTTCTTTTTTCCGACTTTTAGGAATTTGAGTTTATTCAAAAGTTTGACGTATTTAATCCTGTAACTAACCACTCTCTCTCTTTAGATAACTTCAGAATGGTAGTTTTAAGCAACTTTAAAACTTGCGCTCCTTCTGAATTTCCCAGAGAGTTTCTGCACCCTTTTCTGACGGGCCTCTTCTGCAGAGGTCAGCTTTACCTTTATGAGGTCTGTAATAACATTCTCGCCCAGGATACACGGAACACTAAGGTATATTCATTTGTTCGATAGTGGCCCTGAAAGTAAAGACTTAAAAATTATTCCTTTTTCCTTTCTTCTAACAAAGGTCTGCAATATGAGAAACAACCGTTGCTGGGTGAACTGAGTATTTAACAGATTTGTAGTATGAACTGTGGCAGAAAAAGATACAAGGAAAGGGGATTCTCTCTCTGGTAGTGCAGTGGTTGGGAGTCTGCCTGCCAATGCAGGGGACACGGGTTCGAGCCCTGGTCCGGGAGGATCCCACATGCGGCGGAGCGGCTAGGCCCGTGTGCCACAACTACTGAGCCTGCGCTCTAGAGCCCACGAGCCACAAAGAAAAAAAAAGATACAAGGAAAGAACAATTTGAAACAGATGACTAGACATATTTATTGTTCAAATTCATCTGCCATCTTCCCACATAGGCCCCAACCTCTTGCCATGTTTGCTGGGACCAACCCTCCTTTTCCTATCTCCTTGCCCCCAAACCACTTCCTATCAGGGAACCACTTCAAAATTCCTATTACTTTATTCCCAGTGATTTAATTTCATTTTACTTTACCTTCTCCCATTCAAACTAGCAGAGGGATCTTACCCAGGCCCCAACTTCCCCCTCCCCAGGAGACTAACTGCTAATACTTTTGTGATCAGTGCTTATTTCTTAGGTCTCTTCACTGGACCTCATTGAAACTGGTAGAGAACGACTCAAAATGTGGCAAGACCTACCACAGTGGTTCCCAGTGTTACTAGATATTTGTAGAGCTAGTTCACTCAGTTAAATAATAAAGATGCAATAAGACTTTTATCTAATAGAATGTATAAGAAATACCACACTAGGCCAGGACAAAGGTCTACAAAGGTAGGCCTCTTCCTCCTCTACCACCATCCCTTTGTCTCTGTCTCTTCAGCAGCAGCAGCAAAGAACAGATTTTAGGAAGAGAGGTGCTTCCATAAGATCAACTTCAAACATTTTCATCAATGCTCTTTTACCTCTATCTTATGTTGATATTAAATATTTTTTCAAACATAAATATCCTACCTTACTCATGGTGGAAACTGGATGCACTCCTAAGATTCTTCAGAATACTTTGTTAAATCAACACAGGTAGGGCAACACCCATTTCTTTTTAATCACCTCACAGCCACTGTGGAGTTGGAAGAAATCATGAACATAAGTTAATTTTAGAAGAAATACTTGTCTTTGAACATCCATATTGCGGCAGCCTGACAATGCCACAAATCTGAAATGTTTCCATCAATAATTTCTCCTAGGAATTTCTTATAGGAGTTGGTTATGTAAGGTAGGAAAACAGTTATGACGGTAAGTACGGAGATCCAAAAGTTAATGTGAAATCAATTTTACTATCAACTGTAAAGAATATATAGCAACAATTAGAAAAAATATATTGTCAGTTAACAAGTGAGTGCCTACTATATGGTAGATACTGGGTTAGGCTCAGCAGTGAGTGAGACAGACTTAGTCTAGTCCCTAACTGCTTAAGAGTTTATAATGTGAATATGATCACACCAAAATAAAAGTAGAAGTGCTAAGGAAAGAAAAGTCCGGCAGATACAACATATACTTAAAGGACCCAAGTCTCATCCCTCTGGCACAATTCAGGCTTACAGCTAACTTCCAAGGTACTGAAAATACAAAACATACTACCTGGGGGGCCTCCCTTGTGGCGCAGTGGTTGAGAGTCCGCCTGCCGATGCAGGGGACACGGGTTCGTGCCCCGGTCTGGGAAGATCCCACATGCCACGGAGCGGCTGGGCCCGTAAGCCATGGCCCCTGAGCCTGTGTGTCCGGAGCCTGTGCTCCGCAGCGGGAGAGGCTACAACAGTGAGAGGCCCGTGTACCAGAAAAAAAAAAAAAAAAAAA
>NW_020175186.1:665694-670700 GCF_003031525.2 Neophocaena asiaeorientalis asiaeorientalis | reverse complement strand
AAAAAAAAAAAAAAAAAAAAAAGAAGCCAAGGAACAAAAGAAGACAAACAGCAAAATGAAACAGAAAAAAAACAAAAAAAAAACATACTACCTGGCAACCACTACTTTGCTGACATTTTCCTTCTGCTCAGGTCTTTATCAATTCCTTTATCTGAGTTCAGAACCTTTGGAGAGACCACAGCAATGTTCACTCCACTCCACACAGGAACTAAGAAAAAGATACCCCCAAATCCATTCATTACATAGTATTATATAACAGGTGGTGGTTGTTTTATTTTAACCTTAGCAAAACTGTTACAATTGCCCTGAGTGGTTTACAACTAGGAACACTCAACAAAACGATCAAAAATTCAGATGTCTAAGCCCTACCCCAAATCAGCTAAATCAAAATCTTAAGGGATGGAGCCCACAATTCTATCGTCTTGGCAGAGATTCTCCAAACAAGAAAGTGACAGTTTTGAAATTTTCAACTATAAATTATTAAGTTTTAACTTTTATCACTTCAAGTCCTTTTCCATAGCCAGGGGTTTGTATCAGATTGATTTCAAGGGTTCTTAGCCAGGGGAAAGTAAGATAAAAAGGACTGCTATCATATTAGCACCCCTCCTCCTCTTCCCTTTAATTTTCTCCAGTTAATAGGAAGAATTCATGTTACTTGAATTACAATACTGACCTTTCTGAACTAGAGTATCCCAAGTTAAATGTAAACTACATCTTGTTACTTAGTGCTGTGTTAAGAAAGCCTTATAATCTTAATTGTACATATATGTAGGATTGTAGTAACATTCTCATTTTTTTCAAACTTGTATTTCTGGTAAGTTATTTTATTATCAAAATAATGTGCTAAAAATTAAAACACTACTAAAAGGACCTAAAGTAGAATAAAAGTCCTTTCACCGAGGAGGTATTTTACTTTATGATTAAATATATGATCAATACAGTCTAAATATATTTCAGAGAGTGTGCACAGCTCAGTGGTACTTTTAGGCTTAACCACTTGAGTCTCTGTGCTCTAAAAGGACAAACCATGACAGCTTTCAGAGTGGACACCAAGCCTCTGCCCAGTCAAGAAATGGAAAGGGGCAGTGGCCAGATTACAGCCACTCCCCCAATAACCACAGTTCTGGGGAAATGCTCTTAACTTCCATGCTACAAAGTTAAGATACCCACTGAGAAGAAAAAATTCAAGACAGAAAAAGTTCTCACTTTAAATGATAAACTTTTTTACATTTATCTAAATTAAAACTAAGTCTGATGTTTCGCTGGGGGAAACAAAAACAGTTCTCTACCCAACTCCAGTTATACCATAGTTTCAACAATATCTACCCAATAGAAATAAATTATGAAAACCTTTTGTTGCTACTTTGTATAGACGTTTGTGCAGAAACACACACATTCATTCATGCCATTAAAAAAAATTTAAGAGGGCTTCCCTGGTGGCGCAGTGGTTGGGAGTCCGCCTGCCGATGCAGGGGACACGGGTTCGTGCCCCGGTCCGGGAAGATCCCACATGCCGTGGAGCGGCTGGGCCCGTGAGCCATGGCCACTGAGCCTGCGCGTCCGGAGCCTGTGCTCCGCAATGGGAGAGGCCACAACAGTGAGAGGCCTGCGTACCACAAAAAAAAAAAAAAAAAAAAAAAAAAAAAAATTTAAGAAACACAAATCAATATTCCTTATCAAGTCTTTGAAATAATTTTTCTCAGAGAATAATCCATTTAGAGCAAAAAGCTTAGTTAAGAGGGAAACAGAGAAACAAGTATACATGGAATATAACTGTCAGGCAAAACATAATCAGGCCTTAGTCCCACTAGGCAAGGGAAAAAATTTTGGCATAGTCTGATGTTTTGGGTATGTGAACTATTTTAAATATTATTTTATCAGAATTTTTTTCTCATTGAATTTAAAACGTGGTAACTATTAGCCAGAAAGTTAGTGCAGATACAATAATGGCAAACAAAAGAGAATTTCAAAAATAAAAAAGCATTACTAAGGATACACAGAGATACTACATAATATATGAAACAATCCAACAATACATAATCATCATGAACTTAGATGCAACTCATTGAAATGGCCTCAAAATATATTGGAAAAAAATCGGGAAATGCTATAGGTGGATTTGAGTAACTACCTTTATCAGAAACTGACAGATCAGTAATAATTAAAAATTTGTAATTTAGTAAAACTAAACCAAATCAATAAGTGTGAATGGATATAGGTGGATTTGAGTAACTACCTTTATCAGAAACTGACAGATCAGTAATAATTAAAAATTTGTAATTTAGTAAAACTAAACCAAATCAGTAAGTGTGAATGGATATAGAAAGATCATCCAAGTAAGTCCATTTCCCACCCCCCAAATACATAAAGGAACGTTTACAAAAACTGTATTAACTAGGTCACAAAGGAAGCCTTAACAGATTTCAAAGAGTGGATGTTAACCTGCATTTCTCTGATCTCAATTCAGCTATGTTAGAATCAACTACCATATAACAAATTTTAAAATGTTTCAAAGCTAAAAGCATACTCTTGCTGAGTTAAAGAGAAAATAAAACTAGGAATTACAAAATATTTATACCTGAATGACAATAAAAGTGCCACAAAAGAAAAAGTGGTACTTACTGTTAAGTTTATATTCTTAAATGCATTTTTTTAAAAACAAGAAAGATCAAGGATAAAAGTTACTAACTATAAAGTAAAAGGAAGTTTTAAAAAATAAGCAGAAAGTAGTAAGATTAAAAACATCAGTATCAATAAAATAGAAAATAATTCTTGGG
The DNA here is from genome assembly GCF_003031525.2 of Neophocaena asiaeorientalis asiaeorientalis. NCBI lineage: Eukaryota > Metazoa > Chordata > Mammalia > Artiodactyla > Phocoenidae > Neophocaena > Neophocaena asiaeorientalis. Next base: position 667,923 of record NW_020175186.1, on the reverse strand, counting down.
GAGAGGAGGACTAATAAGTTAGAAGAACATCTAGCAAAACGAGGGCACAATGTCCCCAACAAATAATATTAGGAAACAGGAGACGTAAGCACAAATACAGTAAAGGTTTAAAAAGTCATAAAATATGAAACACATGCCAGTATAAAACTTGGATGAAATTGACAGCTAGAAAAATTCCTAAAATGACTTAAGAAGAAATGGAAAATCTGAATAAACAAATTACATTAATGAACTTTTTACAAAAATCTAGCCCCTCACCCTTTCAACTGTTTTACAAACAAGTTATATCAAAATTTCAAGGAACAGTTTGTTCTTATGCAACCTATTTTATTAGAGAACAGAAAAACATTTTTGGTGGGGATATAGTAAAACCTTGATACCGAAACTGAGCAAAGACCAGATAAAAAATAGTAAACTCATATTATTTATTTACACAGATACACAAGTACTAAATAAAATATTAGCAAATATACTTAAGTGGGGTTTTTGAAAAATACTTCACGACCAAGGAAGTTTTACCCCAGAAATGCAAAGATGGTTCAATATCAGAAAATATATTACACCATGTGAGATTTAAAGAAAAAGATCATTTGAATTGTACAAAAACCTGAAGTTCCAAATCCATTAGGGTTTAATAAAAGTAAAACTCAACAATCTAAGAAGAAAAGGAAACTTAACCTAAAAAGATATCTATCAAAAATCCAAAACAAACCACAAATAATGACGAAAAATTAGAAGTATTTTCATTACAGTCAGGAACAAGACAAGGATATACCCACTATCACTGTTTCTGTTTAACATCTTACTGGAGATCCTCCTAGCCAATGCAATAGGACAGGAAAAGGTAAAGGTCTTAAGTATAGAAAAAAGGCCTTATTTGGAGATGGTAGGTCTAATAGAAAATGTCTGGTAATTTGTAAACTATAGAAACTAAAGATCAGAAAGAAAACAAGAAATAACAGAGACTTGTGGGAGACCATTAAACATACCAACATGCATTACAGTAGTACCAGAAGGAGAGGAGAGGAAGGAGCAAACACATGCAAAGAAATAATGGGTGAAACTTCCCAAATATGAAAAACATTAATCTGCACATTCAAGAAGTTTAAGGAACTCCAGGTAGGATATACTGAAAGGGATTCTTACTTAGACACACCATAGTTGAACTGTCAAAAGCCACAGAGAAAATATTGGAAATACGAGAAAACAGACTCACTGCATACCAGAGAAAGAAAATCAGTTAACAGCTAACTTCTAATCTGAAGCAATGGAGGCCAGAAGACAGTTGAATGACATTCAAAGTGCTGGAAGACAAACTCAACCAAGAATACTATATGTAGCAAATCTATATTTCAAAAATGAAGGCAGAATAAAGACATTCCCAAATAAATAAAGATTGAGAGAATTCACTGCTAGCAGCCGACCTGCCTTACAACAGATACTGAAGAAGTTTCTTCAGGCTGAAAGGAAGTGATACCAGGCAGCAATTCATACCAACATGAAGAAAGGAGCACTGGTAATAGTGAAATATAATTTATTTATATAAATGTTTGTGTGTGTGTGTGTATACATACATACACACACATACACCTACCTTTTATTTAAAACACAACTGCATAAAACTATATAAAATTTATCGTTGGGCCTACAAGATATATAGATAGAAGGTATTTGACAATAACAACCAGAAGAGGAAGGGAAAGATACTAGAGTAGAGCAAGGAAGTGACAGCAGACAGTAACTCAAATCTCGACAAAGAAATGAATACCAAAAATGAAAAATAAAAAGATTAATATTAAAAAGTTCATATATTTTTGTCTTAGATTCTACAAAAGACTTAAGATTATATAAAGCAATAATTATAACACTGTATTGTTGAATTTTTAATACATATAGACATATACAACAACAATAGCACAAAAGTGGGTGAGGGATTGATGCTACCATGGAGCAAAGTTTCTATATTTTATTGGAATTAAGTGTGCAAAAATGTGAAGTAACATCCAGGTACCTTAAGCTGATATTGTAACCCCAAGAGCAACCACTAAAAAAAAAACCCTCAAAAAACATAACTTAAAATTAATTAAATAATTAAAATGGTACTTTAGAAAATGCAAAAAAAGTCAGTAAAGGAGAAACCAAGGGGCTTCCCCGGTGGCGCAGTGGTTGAGAGTCCCCCTGCCGATGCAGGGGACACGGGTTCTCGCCCCGGTCCGGGAAGATCCCACA
>NW_020175186.1:605249-665645 GCF_003031525.2 Neophocaena asiaeorientalis asiaeorientalis | reverse complement strand
CCAAAAAAAAAAAAAAAAAAAAAGGAGAAGCCAAGGAACAAAAGACAAACAGCAAAATGACAGGCATAAATCCAAACATATCACAGTAACAATGTGAATAAACAGTCCATTCAAAAGGCAGAGATTTTCACACTGCATAAAATGAGGTCTAACTATATTGCTCTCTAGAAGAGACAAACTTTTTTTTTTTTTAGTACTATCTGTATTTTGGGGTCATTATCCTATTTTAGTTTTTTTTTTTTAAATTGAAGTATAGTTGATTTACAATATTGTGTTAGTTTCAGGTGTACAGAAAGTAATTCAGTTGTATACATGTATTTTTTCAAATTGTGTTCCATCATAGGTTATTATAAGATATTGAATATAGTTCCCTGTACTATACTGTAAATCCTTGTTGCTTATCTACTTTACGTATAGTAGTTTGTATCTGTTAATCCCATATCCTTATTTATCCCTCCCTACCTCCCTCTCCCCTTTGGTAACCATAAGTTTGTTTTCTATGTCTGTGAGTCTATTTCTGTTTTGTAAATAAGTTTATTTATGTCATTTCTTTTAGATTCCATATAGGAGTGATATCATATAATCTTTGTCTTTCTCTGTCTGACTTACTTCATGTAGTATGATACTCTTCTAGGTCCATCCATGTTGCTGCAAATGGCAATATTTCATTCTTTTCTTAGGGCTGAGTAATATTCCGTTGTATATATGTGCCATATCTTCTTAAACCATTCACTCAGTATGATAATCTCTGGGTCCATCCATGTTGCTGCAAAAGGCAATATTTCATTCTTTTCTTAGGGCTGAGTAATATTCCGTTGTATATATGTGCCATATCTTCTTAAACCATTCACTCAGTATGATAATCTCTGGGTCCATCCATGTTGGCATTATTTCACTCTTTATTTCATACACACACACACACACACACAACCACATCATCTTTATCCATTCATCTTCAGTGGACATTTAGGTTGTTTCCATGTCTTGGCTATTGTAAATAGTGCTGCTATGAACATAGGGGTGCATGCATCTTTTCAAATTATAGTTTTCTCTGGATATATGCCCAGGAGTGGAATTGCTGGATCATATGGCAATTTTATTTTCAGTTTTTTGAGGAACCTCCATTCTGTTTTCCATAATGGCTGCACCAACTGACATCCCCATCAACAATGTAGGAGGGTTCCCTTCTCTCCACACCCTTTCAACATGTTATTTATAGACTTTTTAATAACAGCCATTCTGGCCTGTGTGAGGTGATATCTCATTGTCATTTTGATTTGCATTTCTCTGATGATTAGTGATGTTGAGCATCTTTTCATGTGCCTATTGGCCATCTGTATGTCTTCTTTGGAGAAATGTCTATTTAGGCCTTCTGCCCCAATTTTTGATTGGGTTGTTTGTTTTTTTGTTATTGAGTTGTATAAGCTGTTTCTATAGTTTGGAAATTAAGCCCTTGTCAGTCACATCATTTGCAAATATTTCCATCCAGTCCATAGGTTGTCTTTTTGTTGATGGTTTCCTTTGCTGTACAAAAGACTGTAAGTTTGATTAGGTCCCATTTATTTATTTTCACTTTTATCTCTATTGCCTTGGTAGACTGACCTAAGAAAACATTGGTACGATTTATGTCAGAGAATGCTTTGCCTATGTTCTCTTCTAGGAGTTTTATGGTGTCATGTCTTATATTTTAGTCTTTAAGCCATTTGAGTTTATTTTTGTGTATGGTGTAAGGCTGTGTTCTAACTTCACTGATTTCCATGCAGCTGTCAACCTTTCCCAACACCACTTGCTAATGAGACTGTCTTTTCCTCAATGTATAATCTTCCCTCTTTTGTCATAGATTAATTGACCATGGGTGTGTGGGTTTATTTCTGGGCTCTATTCTGCTCCATTGATTCATATGTCTGGTTTTGGGCCAATACCACACTGTTTTGATTACTGTAGCTTTGCAGTACTGTCTGAAGTCTGGGAGGGTTATGCCTCCTGCTTTGTTCTTTTTCCTCAGGATTGCTTTGGCAATTCTGGGTCTTTTATGGTTCCATATAAATTTTAGGATTATTTGTTCTAGTTCCATGAAAAATGTCATGGATAATCTAACAGGGATCACATTATATCTGTAGCTTGCTTTGGGTAGTTTGGCTATTTAAACAATATTAATTCTTCCAATCCAAAAGCATGGGATAGCTTTCCATTTCTTTGAATCATTTTTGATTTCCTCTATCAATGTTTTATGGTTTTCAGCATATAGGTCTTTCACTTCCTTGGTTTATTCCTAGGTTGTTTTTTTTTAATGTAATTTTAAACAGGATTTTTTTTAACTTTCTCTGATATTTGATTGTTAGTGTAGAGAATGTAACTGATTTCTGCATATTAACTTGTATCCTGCTACCTTGCTGAATTCATTTGTTAGTTCTAATAGTTTCTGTGTGGTCTTTATTATTCTCTACATAGAGTATCATGTCATCTGCAAATAGTGACAGTTTTACCTGTTCCCTTCCAACCTGCATACCTTTTACTTCTTTTTCTTGTCTAATTGCTGTGGCTGGGACTTCAATACTACGTTGAATAGAAGTGCTGAGAGTGGGTTTCCCTGGTGGCTCAGTGGTGAAGAATCCACCTGCCAATGCAGGGGACACGGGTTCGAGCCCTGGCCTGGGAAGATCCCACATGCTGCAGAGCAACTAAGCCTGTGAGCCACAGCTACTGAGCCCACGAGCCACAGCTACTGAGCCCATGTGCCACAACTACTGAAGCCTGTGCGCCTAGAGCCCGTGCTCTGCAACAAGAGAAGCCACCACAATGAGAAGCCCACGCACCGCAACGAAGAGTAGCCCCCACTCGCCGCAACTAGAGGAAGCCCACGCGCAGCAACAAAAACCCAATGCAGCCATAAATAAATAAATAAATAAATAAATATTTTAAAAATACAGTAATTTGGCTGAATATCACAACCTAGATTTCTGAGTTCCAGATTCATAATCATCTACCGGCTACCTATATCTCCTGAGTATCTTTTCAGATATCTCAAATTTAACATGTCCCAATTGGAAATCTTGGTTTTTCTCCCCCTAAACTCAACACTCCCTCCTACTTCCTTCACTGACTCCCACCTCCTTGACAGCATCACAATCCAGGTAAATGGAACTACCATCCAATCAATCGCTCAAGGTAAAAATCCAGAAGTCATTTTTCACTCTTCACTGTCCCTCACTATACAAAATCTGTCAGTGGTCCTGCATGTTTTATTTCCAAAGTATATCTTAAATTTGTCCACTTTGTGCATGCACCAGTGAGGAGTCTAGTACAATCTTGGAGGGTTAGTCAATAAAGTACTGTGCTTTCACTTCAGCACCCTCAGCAATCCGGAAAACAGCTCAGATATGAAAGTCTTTAGTTTGTAAAACTTGGACTTACACACTACGATTCAGCAAATTATCTTTTCATATACGCTAGTATTTAAAGAAATCTTCATTATGGTACACACACTGATTATGCAAAATACATGTTAAATTAACAAAACAGGAAGCGATTCTGGCTATATCGGTAGTTTAGAGTTTAATGCCCATTATTTTTCTCTACCAAGTTACTAAACCCACCCCCCCCACACACAAAAAAAATTATTATTCACTGAACAGCCAAAATAAAGGTGACCTGGATTGGAAACAATAATCACTTTGCAGTGGAGACTGTGTTAGATAATACTGGAAATCATTAATTTAAACACGGACACATTTCTCTGGATTAAATCAAGGTACGTTTCTCTTTATCTGGCCTGCACCTGCTGTGATAATCACTACGTTGAGTTTGCAGTGACAAAGTAAAATCTGGGGAAAGATTTGAATAGAAAACATTATGGGAGAAAACATCTACAATTTAAGTACACATTTCCTGTCCAGCTCAATCACCACACTTCTTACTAAAGAGTGAGCTCCCTCAGATCTTTTACAATGCCCAGGGCACTCTTAATTTCAGGAAATTAGTACTAAATTTTCCTTGTACATTTGTTTTAACAATCTCCTAACATACATACCTCTTGCACTTTATAGAATAAAAGGTCAAAATGTACATTGTTCTGTAAATGAGAATGTTTACTTAGAGACAGGTCTGGTATGAAAAGACCCTTGAACAGGGAGATATTGGTTCATTCATTTGTTCATACAATTACCTCCTGGGTGCCAAGTCAATAAAGTACAGTAGTTAAGAGCTTAGGCTTTTGAGTCAAAACAAAGGGATCAAATCTTTACTCCATCACTTTTATTTAACCTTGATGTGCAGACGCATCATCTATGAAACATCACAGAACTGTGCTGAGGTTATTAAATAATAAAGTGCTTTAGCTCAGTGGCTGGCACAAAACGGGCCATCAATTAATGATTACTGTCATGATAATTACTATTACTGCTGCTCACAGGAACTCAGTCTGGTGCTGTAGGAAGCCCTGTAAACAAATGAAGTACAACCTAATGAAATCTGAACATGTTATGAGACTACAGGGTAGGGAGCAACCAACTTTATAACAATTGGGGAAGTCATGATATAAAGATATGATTTTCTTAGATATTTATTAACGTACTATTAGAATATTTATGGTATTTAGCTATGACAGTAACCTTTGCTGGAAAACAATATTTAGGATTTTCATGAAAGGGCTGCCATGTTGCAGATCCACGGTCTCACCCATCAGTTTGCCTTCATCAGCATCCACAAAGGCAAGTTCATCACTCAAGCCCTAAAAAGACATTAGTCAAGTGGGAGAGGGGGCTTCTGGATTAACTGGAGAATGAAAGAAAATTCTTATACTGGCAATCTATATCTACCTTATGAATTATCAGACTCAGGGAAGACATACTGAATCTGTTCAACATGTCATCATGATATAAAAGTCCAAACTTGAAGAGATACAAGCTACAAGGAGGAAAGCTTCGGCTCACAATTAGGAAAACAAACAGAGAAGCCATTTAATAAACAGAACAGTCTCTGAAGGTAGTGAACACCTCTTCAATTTAAGTTGAGGCTACACAATGATAAAGAAGGGGTTCTGTAGAAGGAATTTCTCACCGGACTACGAGCTCCTAGAGAAGAGGAAGTCATTCATTTTCATTCATCTGGTGCTTAGCATCAACCTGGCACATAGAAGCTCAATAAAAGTTTTTTCAATAAATAGGTTAAAATATAGGGCCCTTTCCAACTCTAAAATTTTACAGTTCTTTTATCAAGCAATGTTACATGCAAAAAGGAATCAGTACTATATATTTCTAGCATGCTACTTCATATGTAATAAAGGAGGAAAATTATATATTGTATTTGCAAAAGAAACTCTAGAGAATACATAAGAAACTGACAAATGGTTTCCTGAAGTGGAATTTAGGGGAAAGGCTGGATGGAAACAGGATGAAAGTGTGACTTCTCTATGTATATCTTTTTTTTTTGAAACATCTTTATTGGAGTATAACTGCTTTTCAATGGTGTGTTAGTTTCTGCTTTATAATAACGTGAATCAGCTATACATACATATACATATGTATATCTTTTTATATTACTTTTATTTTTTAACCTTGTGAATGTATCACCTTTTGAAAAATAATGTTGTAAATAACTACATATATTTAGTATATATTATTAAATATATAATATTATTAAAATCTTCACTGAAAAAAACCAATGGCTTTGAGCTAGTACTTAGAAATAAATGATCAAGTATCCATAATTTAAGTACATGTCCAACTTATATTGTTGGATCTTTTTACTTTATTCTAATTAATGGAAATTTAAAGTGCTTGGCTGATTTGATTATAATTTATTAGCCTAGAAGTCTAAACTGTATCACAAGGAAAACGTTGTTGCCTAATGAGATGCCAATGCTTTCTGGATACTCTAAATTATTTACAGAGATTATAGTAGCATGGAGCAGAATTACACTGTCGATAAAATTACCTTTGAAAGATAGTTTTTAAAATGTTCTGTGTAGAAATGAGCACACCTAGCACTCAGATCTTGGGTTATAATATCATACTCCAATAAAAGGAATCAGGGCTCCTTGGGAAAAAAAAAAAGGTTGATTTACAACTGAAGCAGAAAATATATGACATGAAGAAGCTGAAATATCTTATATGCCAGAAACCACAGAAGTGCTCAAACTAAACAAAAACCCTATGTTGATGGGAGTACGTCAAAGGGACACAGTAGTCGACTGAATGAGCTCCCAATGGCCAAAGCTGGAACAACTTGAGAAACAAAATAAAGATGCACTTAATTATAACCCAAAATATAAAATAAAATTCATGAGCCCATACTGATATTAGTAAATGACTGAATGAATTAATAAAAAGGAGAGAAAAGACAAATCTCCCATGCAGAAGAATCCCAAATAATTTAGGAAGATACTCTACTCCCAAGGAGAGGGAACATAACTCCCCACTCCCTAAGTGTGGGCTGTACAGAGACTTCCTTCCAAAGAGCACAGCATAGAAAGATGGAAAAAAGAGTAACTTTACAGTAGAGAAACCTAACAGTACCTCAGCAAGTGACTGAGGTCAACATCAGCTGTAATAAATCATGTTGATAGTATGTACTCTGGAAATGATGTGATGAAAATGCTACCTAACCTCTGTGTCTTCCTCCCCAAAATCCATTATTTCAGTCTCACTATGAGAAAAACACCAGACTAATTCCAACACAGGAGCATTCTACAGAATATCTGACCAGTACTCCTCAAAACTGCCAAAGTCATCAAAAACAAGGAAAGCCTCAGGAATTCCCTGGCGGCCCAGTGGTTAGCATTCAGTGCTTTCACTGCCAGGGCCTGGGTTCAACCCCTGGTCTTGGAACTATGATCCTGCAAGCCGCGTGGCGTGGCTGGGGAAACAAAAATACACAAGGAAAGCCTAAAAAAGAAATTGTCATGGTCTAGAGGAGTCTAAGGAGACATGAATGACTAAATGTAATGTGGTATCCTGGAAGGGATACTAAAACAGAAAAAGAACATTAGGTAAAAACTAAAGTATGGACTTTAGTTAATGACAATATATCATGTATATATTATCTATATACATTTATCTATTCAGGTAACTTGAGACAGTCTGTGGCTTTTTTCTCCTCTATAAAGTAGATCTAATAATTACTTTTCAGGGCTGTTAGATAATGTATACAAAGCATACTGCTATCATTATAATCAATGTTGTAAACAAATGTGTTGGTTTTCATGTATGTGTATTCTTCTTAGCAATGAGGACACTGCTGACAAAGGCATTATAGCTGGTAGGACAAAATGAGTCATGAGAAACTCATATGATTGCCTGAAGCAGCAGGTGACAGTACCTGATGCTCTTGGTGCCTTATGTCATTTAGACGTGAAATCCAGGCCTAATCCTTTAAATTCAATAAATCATGCCAGGATTAAAGGCTACAGAAAGGTAGCTTGAAGAAATCTTATAGATATTCCATTAATAAAAGCAAATCATAGCTAAAAGAGTTTATTATGATTTACCAAAACGTTATGTGTTCAGATCAGGGTAATATTCTTAGAAAGGGGTCAGATCTTTTTAGTCCTGTGTCTCTCCATTAAAAGTGGAAGCTAACTTTATTAGCTACATCAATACTAAGAAAACTAAACACTAAAACTAATCTAACATGAATAAAGAAGGAAGGGAAATAAAAATAGAGACCAGGAAATGGGAGAGAGATTTTTAAAGGAAAAGGATTACTGTATTTGTTACTAGTAGGACACCTACCACAACTGACAAGTTGCACACTCGTTTTCTGCCACCTATTTCTCCAGTTGTTTTACTTGTGAGCAGAGTTTCCTAGTCAAGCAAAGGGGGACCTCATAGTATCACCACATGAGCGAAAGTGAAATGTCAAGATGCTTTCACATAGAGACGCCTCTAACACATAGGATACCATCATAAGAACTAGAAAAAGCAGCCCCCTCTGGGTGGAACAATTAGAAAAGAGCACCTGTTCCTCTGGGTTAAGCCAGCAGGAGCTGGATAGGCCCCCACTCACCTCTTGAACTAGACACAACCTGCACAATGGTATGTGGTGGCCTTGCCTCCAACTAAGGAAAACTTGGTTAACCCAATGGCACAGAGCACATAACTTACTTTTTCTGGGGGGTGGGGGAAAAGGTAGATTTTTAATAACTGCTTTTATCACCAGGTTAAGTCATGCAGTTACAAAGCAGTGAGAAATTTCTGAAAGGATATTATTGTTAAAAAAACTCATTCTTACATAAATAATATCTAGTACTTCATTGGGACAGTACTGTTCAAAAGGTCCTGACCAAACAACTCCCAAACAAAACACAACCTTAGGTTGTTTCCAGCCCACTGGGAATGAAGCCGTGCGCGGAAGATGAGGCCTGTAAAAGACGACACAAAGTCAGGGCGAGTCAGAGCCTTTGGTAATGCTCAGAGCCGCCAGCCAGACGCCAAAGACAGAGCTCAAGTGGTTTCTCCTGAGACACTCTACTTGAATTACTGTTCAATTAGTCAACACAACACATCTTCAAAAGAGAACAATTAACATGATAAGGAGATGACTGCATTCTTTGGGCTGTATGTCGTAATTGTGGTTAGTAAATTCTGACAGTCTTAACAAAAATAGCCTCCATCATTTGCAGGTATGAAATTCTCTACCAGGCTTTTTATTTTTGCTGGATGACAAAATGCGATTGATAAGCTATAAATGATACTGTTTTATGTTATAAAAATACTAGCTTTTTTCATTTATTATATTTACAGGCATTCACTGCTTGAGTCAAGGTTAGGCTTGTTAAGTGATTAAAGGCAATTTTATTACAGCAGCATGTATTTATTTTATTCTAAAAGAATAAAATGCATAAAGAGAAAGTTTGTGTGTAACCTCTCAAAAATTGAGCTATTTTGCTGATGTAAAATACCAGTAACCCACTTGAGGACCATGCTACCTTCTGAAAATGCCATATACCTGCTTCTTACATGTGTCAAAGCCCTTGATACGTGTCCAGAGCTGAAGCGGCAAGCTACCGACTGCTCTTGGACAACAGGTGCTTCTCTGGGGCTACAGCTGACTGTGCTGGGAAGCAGCCATGGAGCAAAGCAGCACAGGCAGATGGAAAAAACCTTTTTATTTAAAGGCAAAATGCCCAAATGGCTCTCTGGCATAGCTAATTTCTACTATCACGAATTCGCTTATATATGATCCCCTAACCTTAATTTTTTTCTTCTTAAGGGGCCGATTTGGATTAACTTGTTGAGAATGGCGTATAACTTACTTTTAATAAGATGCACAGGCCATAGCAACTGATCCACTTCCTTAATGGGATGAATGGCCTCTTCTGAAGCGAAAATCTTAGAAGTCACGCTTGACGGTCGCCATCTTGAGGAAAAAACGGCAAAGCCGCAAAGCCACTTCCGATTGATCTGGAATTGGTCTGTAGTGAGGGGGGCATACAGAGAACTCCTGGGCCCCGGCGGGTAAGGAGGCGCTGCAGACAGACAGGGAACGACAATGACCAGCAAAGCAGCTGGATAGTTTCTGGCCAGCAGCCCAGCATCCAGGAGGCAAACCAAGGGGAGGAGGAGGAGGGCGGGTACAGTGAAGAGGGGTTGAGAGGGAGTGAAGGAAGGAAAAGGGTCCCCTCCACCAAAAATGAGACCTACCACCGGTAAAGTTATTTCAGCCTTTGCCCTGAAGCCTCTCCCCTTCCTTCCCTCCGCCCCCCGCGCCCCCATTCTTCTCCTCCCCCAGCTCTTAGCTCCAGGACCGAGCCCAGGGTCCACGAGCCCACAGTCCCCAGGCTCTGGGCCTAGGACGTCCAGGCGCGCGGTACTCCTGGCCACCCTCACACGGGTGAAGGGCCAGTCTCCCCTCAGGGGGATGCATGCCGCCTGCAGGGGACCCAGAGTCAACGCCAAGCAAAAAGCATACACTCCCGCGGCGCCCACTCTCCCGCTAGCCCGCAGCACTCCCGCGGCCCAGCTCATGGCCGCCCGAGGAAGAGGAAGAAAATGGAGGAAAACGGAGGGAAAGCTGGTTGAAGCTCAGAGGAGGAAAACCTTTGGCTACTGAGGCTGCGTAAGGCGGCGCCCAGCCCGTGCGGACCTCGCGGGGGCCGAGCGCGCCAGGTGCAGGCGCGAGGCAAGGAGGCAAGCCCTGAGGCACTGCGCCTGCGCCTGTTGCAGGTTGCGGTTCCTGTGGCTGGCGGGTTTCAGAGAGGCTCCTTGGGCTCCATGCACTCGAGGTGCAGCAGGCACACTGAACTAGAGGGACTCAGCTCTCAAACGGAGTGTTCCTTGCCCAGAGAGGCAGGGGACACCAGGGAGCCCAGGTAAATTTATTTCTAACGAAATCTTGTCTAGGTGTATCGGATAAGGGCTTTTTGACTCTTGATTGGGAATTTTTCACCAGGGCTGTGGGAGAAAGGGATCCCAGGGCTACTGTTTACCACCCAAATACGAGCTGAAGTAGAAAAAGCATTTAATTTAAACCCTCTATGCAAAGGAGATTTTTAAATAAGATACAAAACCCTAAGAATTTGATCAGGGCAGTGCTAATTGATAACCATATATACAATTGAAAACCATTTCTACAACTCATTATTTATGAAGTCATTAAACGTAGAATCTAATAAAATCCCCCTGTCATCCGTTAATTGGGGATGAACCAAGGTTTCCACTTCTCTTCTCCCACCACATTCTACCCAGTTAACTGTTTTCTTACTCATTTGTGAATCATAAAACATAATACACATCTGACAAATTCTCTTACAAAATGTAGAGCAGTGTTTCTCAGCCTTTTTTAATTATCTTTCCCTCAAGAGCTTCTTCAGACATTAACCCTAATCGTTCAGCTCCCTCACCTGCCCCCACAGCATGAGATTAAATATTATGGAGTGAGACTTTTGTCTGGTAGGGTTGAGCTTTGGAGAGCCAAACCCTTGTAATATCAAAGACTTTTTTCACCAACCCCCCCACCGAAGAACCAATTTTCACCCCCTTGGGGCAATATTGCTCCAGCTGAGAACACATGATGTACAGCAGTTTTATTTCCTAGAATATTCCCTGTAGAAAGTATATTTTGAAGCTTTTTGATCTCTGCAAGGATCTCCTAAAATGAAGCTTTAATTTGGTGTAAGAGAGGAGCTTAAAACAAGGCAAAATCCACAGAAGACTCCCCTCCCCCCATCCTAACTAAACTCTCATGACCATATTTTGTACATTCAAGGGAAAAGTTGAAAAAAAAGTAAAGACAACAAAATAATGGGAAGCTAATTATGTTCAGTAATAGATGACTGAAATGAAAGCTATTAAATAGCAAGAATAACAGAGAGTGAACCGTAACTTTCTGACCAAATGGGTTTGCCTCCACTAGAGCCATGTAGGTCCTCAGGGTCTGCATATATGCCTTCTAATTTTTCCCACTGGTCCTGTCCTAGTCTAATTTGTAAATTACCTTGGTCCTGATTTTTTAGTTTTTGTTTCACTGTGTATTTCCTATAGCTGCCTTAAATTCTTTGTGGAATCAAGGAAATATATATTTTTGTATGAAGCACATGCACTCCTACCTTGGACACCAAGAGGGAGCTACCAATTGACTATTACCAAGCATCCATCAATAACCAGTTAGATGAGGTACCCTAAATACTCACTGTGAAATACTTGAGGGCAGAAATGATGTCATACTGAACTCATAACCATAACACAGCAAGCATAGTAGTAGTTTGCTAAAAGAATAACCTAGAGGATGCTCTAAACTCCCTGTGTGGTATTTCAACAGAGGGACCAAATCAACTATTTGAGTTTATATTAATTGGCATAATACTTGCAGGGTTGGAGATATTTAATTTTTTTATACCATGAAGTTATATTTCTATTTTCCTTCTGATATACATTGTCTTAAAAATAAGTACTTAGTAAAAATTATATAAAAACACATAAAGTTAATGAAGCAATATAAAGTGAATATGCTGGTGCCCTAATGGAAGAAAGCACAAAATGAAATTTCAGTACTAGAAATTTTGTTGTTTTATGAGAAGAATCGTAAGTTCTATATTAAATGGATTAGTATACATATTCTACCAAACCTGAAGACAACTTTTACATATATGACATACTTCAGAAGTATAACTTACATCTGTACAGGTTGAGTATCATTACAATAGAGAAATAGAGAAATTCCTTTACCATTTCCTTTTTCTAGCCTTGAGAGGCTGGAGTTATGTCATAGGTCCAATGTTCTTTTATATTTTAAAGATCAGGTGAAAATACTTTCAAAATGTAAAATATACAGTCTACTACCTTCTGTTCTATAAAACATGGAACATTAAAAGGTTTTAAAATATCAGGTCTTTTTGGACATCCCGAAGTGTGTTTGCACTCTTCTTTAAAAGGGCCTCCTCCTCAGAATTCACAAGTTAACTTTCACAACATCTGAGACACCATTTTGGCCCAAGACACAAGGGATACTGAGAAAGATTTCTTCTTTTATTCCATATAAGCCCTAAAAGGCAAAATTAGGTTATTATTCAGTAACCTGATATGGAAAAGCAGCTATGCAAGACAGCTTCAGAATAAGAATATACAGAGAGACTGTGGAGCTCAAGAATCATTCGGAGGGCGGCAGAGTGATCTTCAACAATACGAAGGGCATCCTAATGTCCTATGACCGTGTAAGAACTTGTGTTTAATGACCTGAAGAATGTGCCAGATGCCTTCAAAGGGGCCAGAAAGGGCACTGTCTATTTTACCCCTTACCCTTGTCATATTTCTTTCTAAGCGGAAGAATGCCATGCAGTCTGATGAAGGACTGTGAGATCAAGCAGGCTGTGTTTGGTGTAAAATAATCAAGAGAACAGTGAAGGCAGAAGCAGGAAGTGGCTGGGCAGGCTCTGCTTTGTATAATCTTTACATGAGGGGATGCCACTGAGTTTGGACAACAGATGCTAACAGGTGGCTTCTCAAGCTTCCGGAGGTGAAGCCTCCGGTGAAGCCTAAGGTTCCAGGTACTCACATGCTCAGCAGGGTTTATGTAATTCCCCTGCCAGTCACCAATGGAATGTACTCCTGCCCTCCTGGCTACCACCTGGCTTCTATCCAGGACCTTCCATGATGGACAGGGCCATGGAATAGGTGCAGCCATGGCCACCACCCTATCCTAGGGCCATGGAACCTCCCATCAGCCGCCCTGATGTTCCCTCCACTCCTGCAGCTGAAGCCGAGGCTGTAGAGGCAGCTGCTAGAGCCTATTACAACCTGGGTAACCCACACAATGTCTACATGCCCACAAACCAGCCTCCACCTCCTCCCTGGAAGGTAAGAAGACCCAGTAGACCTCTCACACCTCTCTGCTCCCTACCACCCATGGCCTTTTCTTACCCCAGAATGTAGGGCTGGGGGAGGCAATGGGAAGGTCTTGTTCCTCCAGGTGTGCCTGTAAAGTTACCAGGAACCAGCGCTGAGAGAGGGAGAGGCTCCTTGACCCTGGAGTGGTGGCTCCCAGCTTCCCATAATAGTTCAGAGCCCACAGGCACGACTCAGCCAAGCTCCCCTCTCACCGTCTCTGGGGCTCCCCTCAGGAGCTCAGCGTCCCTGTTTTACTCTAGTGGCCCGCAGAGGGCCTCCCTACCCACCGTTTCCTCTGCAGTCCAGCTCCCTCATTTTGGTAGCCACTTTATACTCAACCTCCTGATCTCCGTCAGACCAGCCACATGTCTTCTCCCCAGGGTCCGCTGCCAGGCTCTACTCACATTCACTCCACTCTGGTCCGTGCCCCGCCAGACTGTCAGCCCACGTTCCCTTCCCAGCCACATTCCGGCTGCAGTCGCACTTGCCTGCCCCCGCTCCCCTTTCCTGTCCTTGGTCATTCGTTGCTCCCTCTGTGTAGCACAATACCTTTTAGAGCTTTAACATGAGCTGCCAGGGGTTGGGTGGCATCAGGAACAAGGCAGCGTGGCTGGGGCAAAAGCCCTCCTGCCTTCCGTGCTAGTGTTTCAGGAATTTGCTCTCTCTCCTTTCACTGTATCTCTTCCTGCTAGAAAGGGCTTCTTGGATTAGAACTGGAAGTGTATGTCCATGCCATTATGCCATTTGGGGGCTGCTGGGTAGACTGGAAACAAGGGCCCTGACCTCCAAGGCTGCCCTGGCCTAGCCCTGTGTACTGCCATGACCTGCTGCACCCCCTTAGCCTATCCTCTTCCCTTTAAGCGTCACGCCTGGTTGGCAGTATGACCCCTGGATGCACTGAAATTTGCTTCCTTTCCTCATAGACTGGCCGTGAAGTGAGGAAATGGTGATTTAAAGAGAATTCCCTATTTATCTGACAATAAATCAAGTTAATATATTAATGTTAAATAAACTCTATTGGCAACTTTATTTGCTGAAAATGTGAAGTAATAAAAATGAAGTAACTGGGAAAAAAGGTTAAGAGCATACAAATGATTTTGCTCTTAATGTCAAATGTTTAAGCATTTCCTATAAACTATAACTCATCCGCTGATGTGTTCAGTAAAGACTATGAAATTCCCGTATTGCTCAACCTCTTTTCAGGAGCATTCATTTGACACCTCCCTGACTCTTCTTCAGGAGCCCTCTGGGGGTAATTGCTTATTCTCCCACCGCCCTTTGTATCCTCAAAAGAGGAAGAGTGTAGAATCCACTGTATACCCCTCACTGTCTCTTCCAGATTGTTAATCCCTTGCTCTTTTAAAAACAAAAACAATTCCCCCTATTTTTTGAGGCCCATCTTATTCAGCTCTTCTTTCCTTTCTAATGACCGTCTGCAAACCTCTTGAGTATTCCATCTCATTCATAAAAGACTTTGACCCTAGCCATCTTTTCTCTCTATCCCAGTTTGTGCCATTATCCTTGGTGGCTTCATTGTCCATGTGGATAAACGAACCAATTCCCTTTCTTTCCAGTTTCTTGTCTTCTTTAGCTCATGGGACCTTCTCCCACCCCAAGTATCTTACTCTGAACCTTGTTATGAGGTTCCTCCATATCCAACTTATATTCCTTTCTTGTAACTCTTTTGCTACACCCTAAGACCCTTTGCCTATTTTAATTTTTAGAAATATTTCTTAAATTCTTTATTACTCATTTTCTTTTTGTAATTTATTCATTTGTATGTAGATAACATTTAAGGGCAACGGTCTTGAATTTGACTGTTACCCTTTAGCAGAAGGTCAACCTCATTTTTAACAAGTATAGACACCAAAACTACCTACATCTCTATCTCTCTGTCTTCCTCTCTTCTCTCTCCCCCTTTAACACTCCACAAGTAAAACCCAAACCCAGATGAATTCAGTTATCTACTTTCTCCCCTCCTGCACTCAGGTCCCTAGAGAAAACCGCACAACAAAGCTGATCTTTAACTTTTGTCAAAATTAATGCTTATCCAGCCGCAAGGCACAGGGATATTAGCTCGGTGCTTTGTGACAGCCTGGAAGGGTGGGATGGGGAGAGTGGGAGGGAGGGAGACGCAAGAGGGAAGACATATGGGAACATATGTATATGTATAGCTGATTCACTTTGTTATAAAGCAGAAACTAACACACCATTGTAAAGCAATTATACCCCAATAAAGATGTTAAAAAAAAAAATTAATGCTTATCTACCTCAAGCATCCACCTGACAGTAATTCTGCCTTTATTTTTTGTCAAATTCTATTTCTCACTGTCTACAAAGATGATTTCAAATCTTCTCAAACACCTGACTTTTCTATACCTCCCTTGACTTTCAGTAGATGATTTTGTCTCCTTTCACTAAAAAGATAGAAGTCATCAGATGCTTCCAATGCCAAACTTACAAACCTATATGATTCACTACCTATCTTCCCTTTATTATCCCCTATTAAAAAAGGTAGCTGTCCCTCCTCCTTTCTAGGACTAATACCTTCACCAATGCTCTGGATCCCACCCTCTCTGCTTATTACTATCCTCAATATCTTCTTTACATCTTATCTTTTAAACAACAACAAAAAAACCTGCCTTGCCCTGATTTTCCTCTCCAGTTACTGCTCTCTCTCCTTAATTTCACAGCCACTTACCTCAAAAGAGCTGTTTATATTGGCTTTAATTTCTCCAGTCTACTTAAAAGGTTCTCAGCTGGAGGTGATTTTGCCTTACCAAACGTTCCCAAGGGACATTTGGTAATGTCTGGAGACATTTTTTTTTAACATCTGTATTGCAGTATAATTGTGGAGACATTTTTGATTGTCAAAACTGGTATGCTACTGGCATCTAATGAGTAGAGGCCCGGGATGCTAACATCCCACAATGCACAGGACAGCCCCAATAATGAAGAATTATCCAGCCCAAAATCAATAGTGCCGAAGTTAAGAAAACCCTGGTGTACTCCAACCAGAATTTTTCATTTCTATTACTTTATTAAACATCTGCTAAGGTTATCAGTGACCTCTGTGACTTTACCTTCCTGGCATTTTAACCCTCATTTTATATGACTTCACATCAATCAAGAACAGAAAACCAATCCTTTCATCTTTAAGGCATCCTCCTTTCACTTGGTGACCATGATTCCATGTTCTCTTGGTTTTTAACTCTGGCCACCACTTAGTCACCTTCGTGGACTCACACTATAAACTCTGCTGTTAATACTGAAATTCCTCAAGACTCAATCTCAATCTGTCCTCTCACTTTATACTCTCTCCTTAGGCAAGCTCGTTGAAATTCATGGTTTCAGCTACCATGTGTAGGGGATATCTACTGTCTTTGCCTGTCTAGTATCTCTCTCTCTCTTTTTTTTTTTTTCTTTTCTTAATGTTGACAGAACCTCTCTTTTCCTTTCAGGAACTGCCTCTCTCCGAACTGACAAGTATCACAGGAATGGACAAGTGATCCCAGAAAGGCCAATTATCAAGAAATTAATATGGGTAAAGGGAGAGGCAGGGTTCTGATACTATAGGCTCTAAGCCTGAAGATGCTGAGGGCCATCTTTGTTGCCCCATGGAAAAAGCCCACATGAGCTTGAAGCCAATAAGAGTGAAAAGATGAGCCAAGATTGTGGGGAGAAAAGGTAGCTCTAATGATATAGTTTGAGCATGAGGTTCGGGCCTCCTTGGCATTTCGGTTACATGAGCCAATGTATCTTCTTTTTATTAAGCTAGTTCGGGTTGGCTTCTGTGGCTTTTAACTAAGAGCCCTGATATACACTTTTTATGTTGATGATGCTCATATTTATAACTCCAACCCCAAACTCCTATGAATTCCAGAAGCTTGTACCCAACTGACTATTTCCTCTGAGATATTGCAAAGGCACCTCAAATTCAATTTCTCCGTAACTACAAACATGATCTTCAAACCTGATTCTCTTTGAATATGCCTTTCCTCAGTGGATTATATAACCATTTATCTAACTGTGCAAAACAGAAACCTAAGAATGACCTTCATCTCCCTTATTTCCCACTTCATTCCATTATCAAGACCTATGAATTTTACCTCTTAAATATAGTATAACTCAAATCTGCCACCTTCTCTTCATCTCTACTACTACCATCCTCTCTGTTCCGAGCTAATGCACATCCTATTCCCAAGTTTACCCACCTCTACTCTTGTCCCCTTCAAATCTGTTCCATCCATCACAGCCCCAGGAATCTTTTTAACAAAAAAAGATTGTAAAACCAGTCCCTTTCTTAAGTTCCATTGGTGGCTTTCCATAGCTCTTATGGTAAGGACCCAAACCCCTTTATAAGACTTTCAGTGGCCTGACCCTGCTTACTTCCTCCAGCCTTATCATGTACTTCCCTTTGCTCCCTTTGCTCTGTGCATTTCAACCACTGACCATTTTTCTTCAGATCCTCAAGTGCTCTCTACTTATATCTACCTCAGGTCCCCTACACATGTGTCCCCTCTGCTTGGAATATTAGTCCAGCCTTGCAAATTAACTTCTACTCATTATTCAGATTAGGTCATTTTACTTCCTTAGGAAATCTTCCCTAACCACCACAAACGCCCCCTCCGCAGAGCAAATTCTCTTCTTGAATACTCTAAGAACTTCGTAGTTTGTCATCATAGCACTTAACACAATGTGTTATCATATATTTGCAATTGTTTTATTAAGTTCCTATCTTCCATTAAACTCTATGAGGTCAGGGCCTCTATTTTGTTCACCAACATATTCTCAAAATTTTGTATAATGCCTGGCACATAGTAAAGACTCAGCAATATTTAAACAAAGATGATAAGTGAAGCTTCTATTTAAGCCTACCTTAACCATAGTGGAAACTGGATGCATTCTCCTGAGATTTTTCAAAATTGATCTTACCAGATCTGTCACAGACAGTCCAACAGCCCAAGAGGTATACCCCTTCAGCTTGAGAATCTCATAGGCACTACAGTTGTGGAAAGTAAGAAAATCAAATTCATGAGAAGTTGATTCAGAGAGAACATAATATTTTTCAAGCATCTGTTCTGAAGCAGTCTACATGTCAATACTACTCTTAAAATTTTCTCAGAGATGTCATCTTGAAATTATTTATGAACAGGCAGTAAAAATTTCTATATTATTCTCATAAACTTCATTATTCACTTCAAATAATAATTCACCCCTCATTCATCATAAAGGTGGAATATTAGGTCATTGTGTCCCTCAAAATGAAACTTTTAAGTTTTAAATTTTTTCTTAAATATCCAAACATAGAATCTGATCACCTTGAAAGTTGGCATATACATCTTGCTGACCACATAATATTGTTACTAAGGTGCCAGTGTAAATTTAAACTTTATATAATTGTAAGCCACGTTACACATTTTTCCCAAGAATTATTATTAAATCAACAACATACTGAAATATGGGGAAATGTTCATAATACATTTTCAAAGGAAAATAGCATAATCCTAAACATTATGTAATTTCTTATCTCAGCCTTGTAAAAAACATAATGCATTTTTATAGGAACTTTAGAATCATATCAATCCACCAAATTATTAATAGTGATTATTTTTGAGTGACAGGCTTACAGGTGAGATTAGCTTCTTTTTTTAAATTAATTAATTAATTAATATTTTGGCTTCATTGAGTCTTCGTTGCTGCATGCGGGCTTTCTCTAGTTATGGCGAGCGGGGGCTGCTCTTCATTGTGGGCTTCTTATTGCAGTGGCTTCTCATTGCAGAGCATAGGCTCTAGGCACACGGGCTTCAGTAGTTGTGGCATGCAGGCTCAGCAGTTGTGGCTTGCGGGCTCTAGAGCACAGGCTCAGTAGTTGTGGCGCATGGGCTTAGTTGCTCTGCGCCATGTAGGATCTTCCCGGACTAGGGCTCGAACCCATGTTCCCTGCCTTGGCAGGCGGATTCTTAACCACTGCACTGCCAGGGAAGCCCCAGGGTGACATTATCTTCTTTATGCTTATGAATTTTCTTATTTTCTACAATAAATATGTATTTTATTTTTGCACTGCCACCAACAGCGATCTCAGGTTTGGACTGACAGTAAAACTCAAAGGACAAAGAAGTTTTAACCTAACTCTTATATAATTTTGAGAAAAGGATCCAGGACAAGAAACACAGAATGTACAGTATCGTTATTTGTATCAGATGGTCTTGCAACTACCTAGGCACAGTTTCAAGGCCCCAGGACTGCACACAACACACTCGGTAGCAAATTACACTGATGTGTAAATGGACAAGCTCAACACAGGAAAGTTGGGCCTGCACTACACTTATTGTGGTGTCCTGTGATTTGACTATCAATCCAAAACCAGGGGTACTACTAGAGGGCATGAGGATTCATGTCAAAATTAAAATTAACTTTCAGATCCTCAATATAACCAAGACTCTGTGGGGTAAGTAAAAAGAAAGGAAGGAAAGTTTTGCCTAGAGATTGATTGACTAGTGGTGTATGAGTTGAAGAAAGCTTTGCAGTAGATAAGTGGGGACAAATCTTACCAGTAGAATCTGGATGACAGGTTTACGCTCTCAGGAATTAACAAAATGTCTTGAGAAAGAGAAGAGGGTTGAGAAGAAAATGGCTAAAAACATACT
The DNA here is from genome assembly GCF_003031525.2 of Neophocaena asiaeorientalis asiaeorientalis. Lineage (NCBI taxonomy): Eukaryota > Metazoa > Chordata > Mammalia > Artiodactyla > Phocoenidae > Neophocaena > Neophocaena asiaeorientalis. The sequence goes on along the minus strand of NW_020175186.1, from coordinate 645,673 downwards.
CCTTTAGTTGCTATTAACCATCCTAATGAAATTAAAACTGCTGGTGTAAAAGGGAGGATAGAGAACAAGCAGTTTCATGGCTGGTATTTTAAGACAAAGACTGACCCATGCTGTAAACTAAATGCTCTATTCAGAACCTGGAAAGACATCGTATTAAATTATGATGTCACTCCCCTGCAATTGTTAGTTAGGCACTGGAAAATCAGAGGCTATAATATAAAAGAGTTGAGTCATTTTTAGATAAGTACTAGCAGTATCCTGAGGATTCTTTGTAACTATAGATCCTCTGCTAAATGAACAAGGGGCAAATAATTTAATGCTGGACACTGCATTGTTGAGAGGACTAACTGGAATGAGTACTGATCTGTAATGTGTTGCAGTGTTTGGTATTCAAATCATACAGGACTACAGTGGAAAATGTGATCTTAATCACTATTCCCTTATAGCAATAGTGTTTCAAATGAAAAAGAAACTAGCAGTCCCTGTAGTACAATTATCTGGGATTGGGCAGACAAAAGCCTAACACTGTGACCTCCCTATAAAGATGGGCTACTCCATGACATCTGGAAACCAGTATTGGCTAAAACATGTTCCTTTGTGGCTGGGTTATAACTGACCCTCCAGATCAGTTAGATTCCTGCATTTACTGGGAAATGGCCTCTAGTGGTCCCTGTAACTGGAAATATATGGTACAATATATGGGTAAGGGACATTTTTGTTAAGATATGAAATGATACTGTAATATTAACATATGTTTCATTTGCTAGGCATTAATTTAATCTCTTATCCAAAGCTATGTGGCATAACAAAGGTTTGTAGGTCCCCTTAAGGAAATTTAAGAAAATGAAACATACCAATAAAAATTATCACAGTGAAAAGATATTTTGGGATATTGACCTGAAACTTCCAATTGATGTGGAAATAGTTTGACTAGAAGAAGAAATAAATTTGCTTTAGAGAAACTGAACACACAAATGCATCTATCAATAACTTTAATAAGGTACAAGTGATAGTAAATAAAAGGGCAAAATAAGATAGTCCAATTAGTTAAGAATTACCAAAACATCTGGTGAGGGATTCTGGTTACCTATTGGATCTTATAGATCCTGGTAATTATAGGTGTATACAAGCTTGTTTTTTTTCTATGTGTAAAATATTAGGACATGTTTGTCACAGGAATTATGAAGGATATATGATACAAAGATAATCACCCAGGTCATGGGTGAATAGTTAACAGCAGGTATGGACCCTTTCCAAAAAGGCAGGAGTATCTAGGAAGATGACTTTGAGTTTGCTTTTTCACAAAAAAGTTTTCTAGGTTTAAAAATCTAGTTAAATACTGGAGGATTCTAGGAAGATGGAGAAGTAGGAAGCACCAGGAATCTATCTCCCCAACTAGACAATAACTGCACTGCCAGAATCTGTCTGATATAACTTTTGGTGGAACTCTGGAGTCTTCTGAAAGCTTGAAATTTCCAGGGGAAGGTTTGTATGTTAAACTGTGGTTAGTTTCAGCCAATTTCAGCCCTTAGCAGAGTAGCAGGGCTGTTTACATGTACCGAAAGCAGTTTGTGCACAGCCTGTGAAAAGCACCCTTTCCTCCAAATATCAGAGATCTGTTCTCTAATGACTGATTACTGCTTCTGATGACAGAGGGGTAGACAAAGAGGGCAAAGCCATTGTTGTTGCACCTCCCCACTACTGTTGCAAGCCTCTCCCCCTCTGGCTAAAGTAACCTCCAAGGAATGTAAAGGGCAGGCACCCTTTCCCCCTTCCCTTAATATTTCTTTTTCCCCTCATGGGAGCCAGACATTAAATACCAGAACATACAAAAGCAGTGGCATATTTGGGGGAAATAAGAAAGTAACCACATATGCCCAGGGAAAAGCATAGGCCTAGAAACAACCTCAAAGACCTTAAAAGTACACCTCAGGTTGGTCCTTGGCACAGAAACAGCCTTCAACAATCAAAAAACAAAAGCAATAACAACAAAAACCCACCAAACCCTGGGGAAGGGATAGAATCTGATAAAGTTGTCATACATTACTAGATTCAAACATCCAGTTTTCAACAACAGCAACAACAACAAAAAAATCACAAGGCATACAAAGAAATATAAAAGTATGGCCCATTCAAAGGAAAAAATGAATCAACAGAAACTGTCCCTGGGGAAAAAAAAAACTGATGGCAGATATACTAGACAAAGACTTTAAAACAACTGTCTTAAAGATACTCAAAGAACTAAAGGAAGAGGTAGAGAAAGTCAAGAAAATGATGAGTGAACAAAATGGAAATTCAATAAAGAAATATAAAACCTAAAAAGAACCCCCACCCCCAAAATTCTAGAGCTGAAAAGCACAATAACTGAAATGAAAAAAATCACTAGATGGACTAAGAAGCAGATTTGAGCAGGCAAAAGACAGAATCAGCAAACTGAAGATAGGACAATGGAAATTACTGACTCAGGAACAGAAAGAAAAAAGACTGAAGAAAAGTGAAAAACAAGATCATCAGCAGATTTCTCACCAGAAACTTTGGAGGCCAGAAGGTACTGGGCAGATATATTTAAAGTGATAAAAAGAAAACAACTGTCAACCAAGAATCATATCTTATACCGGCAAAACTGTTCTTCAAAAGTGAGGGAAAAATTAAGACTTTGCCAAAGAAACTAAAGCTGAGGGAGTTCATCACCACTAGACCAGTCCTGCAAGAAATACTCAAGGCAGTCCTGCAGGATGAAATAAACAATAACTTGAAGCCATGTGAAAAAATAAAGATCTCAATAAAGGTAAATGCATGGGCAGTTATAAAAGCTAGTAATATTGTAACAATGGTTTACACTTACACTTTTTATTTTCTGCATAATTTAGGAGACTAATACATTAAAAAAATTAGTCTAAAAGCTAGTATTACTGTGACTTTGGTATGTAACTCCCATTTTCAAATCTAAGAAACAATTGCATTTAAAAGAATTATTAGTTTATATTTTGGGGCAAACAGTGTGCAAAGATGCAATTTTGTGACATCAACAATCAAAAGGGGTGAGGATAGAACTATGAAGAAGCAGAGGTTTTGTATGTTATTGAGGTTAAGCTGGTAGAAATTCAAATAAGAGTATTATAACTTTAGGGCGCTAAAGGTAATCCCCCATGGCAACCAAAATGAAAATAGCTATAATAGCTATAGGATATATACAAAAGAAAATGAGACAGGAATTTAAATATTTCACTACAAAAAACAAACACAAAAGAAGACAGTAATGCAGGAAATGAGAAACAAGAAGCTCTAAAGCATATAGAAAACAAATAGCCCAATGACAGAAGCCCCCATTATCAGTAATTACTTTAAATGTAAACAAATTACACTCTACAATCAAAAGAGACTGACATAATGGATCAAAACACATAAGCCAAGTACATGCTGTCAACATGAAACTTACTTTAAAGCCAAAGACACAAATAGATTAAAAGTGACAGAATGGAAAAAGATATTTTATGCAAATAGTAACCAAAAGGGAGCAGGGGTGGCTATACTAATGTCAGATAAAATAGACTTCAAATCAAAAATGTTTACAATAGGCAAAGAAGGACATTACATACTAATTAGAGGTTCAATAAAGAAAATGAAAGAAAATAAAACTAATTATAAACATGTATGCATCTAATAGCAGACCATCAAAATACATGAAGCAAAAACTGACAAAACTGAAGGGAGAAATAAGACAGTTCTACAATAATAATTGAAGACTTCAATACCCAACTTTCAATAATGGATAGATCAATCAAACAGAAGGTAAGTAAGGAAATAGAGAATTCAACACCACAGACCAACTAGATCTAACAGACAAATGGAACACTTTACCCAACAATAACAGCATCTACATTCTCCTCAAGTGCACATGGGATATTTTCGAGAATAGACCATACATTATTCCACAAATTAAGTCTCAATAGATTTAAAAAGACAGGCATCATACAAAGTATATTCTCTGACACAACGAGGTGAATTTAGAAATCAATAACAGAAGTAACACTGGAAAATTCACAAATCTGTGGAAATTAAAAAGCACACTCTATAACAACCTAATGGATCAAAGAAGAAAGCACAATGGAAATTAGGAAATACTTAGAGATGAATGAAAATGAAAACATAACATAAAACTTATTGGTCAGAGAGAAAGCAGTGCTAAAGGGTAAACTTACAGCCATATATGCTTACATTAAAAAACACAAAAGATGTCAATCTAACATTACAACTTAAGGAACTAGAAAAAAAAGAACAAATTAAACCCAAATCTAGCAAATGGAAGTAAATAATGAAGACCAGAAATAACAAAATAGAGAATGGAAAAACAATAGAAAAAAATCAGTGGTTCTTTGAAAAGATCAACAAATTGACAACTTTTAGCTAGATGAATTAAGAAAAAAGAGAGAAGACTCAAATTACTAAAATCAGAAATGAAAGTGGAGCCATTATTACTGATTCTAAGCATTACCCATTTACCAAGGCCAAAGTCACTATAAGAAAAAAACTAGAGGTGGAGGCACCACACGGGCCCGGGCAAGCTTCTGGGTTGGAGCCGTATGCCACGGCCTAGCATGTCAGAAACAGATGAGGAGCAGCCCATGGAGACAATGGGCGCCACCGACTGCGGACATGAGGCCACCACTGAAGGCAAGTCGCCAGCCGGCACTGGGGTCACAGTGGGTGCTGAAGGCGGAAACACGGCGCCCCAGGCTGGCAACCAGAACAGCACGGAGGGCTACTAGATAAACGTCAGCAAGAACAAGGAGGATGCAGGAAAACTGTTCACTGGTGGCCTGAGCTGGGATACCAGCAAAAAGGACCTAAAGAACTATTTTACCAAATCTGGAGAGGTCGTTGACTGTACAATAAAAATGGATCCAAAAAAAAATGGTCCTAGGGCTTCCCTGGTGGCACAGTGGTTGAGAGTCTGCCTGCTGATGCAGGGGACAGGGGTTCATGCCCCGGTCCGGGAAGATCCCACATGCCGCGGAGCGGCTGGACCCGTGAGCCATGGCCGCTGAGCCTGTGTGTCCAGAGCCTGTGCTCCGCAATGGGAGAGGCCACAGCAGTGAAAGACCCGTGTACCGCAAAAAAAACAAAAACAAAAACAAAAACATACCAAGTATCTTTTCCAAACACAATGTTACAAAACTAGAAATTAACAGGAGGGAAACTGGAAAGTTCAAAAATATATGGAAATTAAACAACACACACCTGAACAACCAAAGAGTCAAAGAAGAAATCAAAAGGGAAATTTAAAAATATCTTGAAACAATGAAAATGGAAACACAACATACGAAAACTTATGGGATGAAGCAAGAGCAGTTTGTAGAGAGGAAAGTCTATACAGCATGAAATGCCTACATTAAGAAAAGAGAAAGACCTCAAATAAACAACCTCAAGGAGCCAGTAATAGAAGAACAAACCAAGTCCAAAGTTAGCAGAAGGAAGGAAAGATCAGAGTGGAGATAAATTAAACAGAGACTAAAAGGACAATAGAAAAGGTCAATGAAACTAACACCTGGTTTTTTGAAAAGTTAAAATTGATAAACTAGACTAAGGAAAAAAGAGCGAAGACTCAAATAAAATCAGAAATGAAAACAGAGACCTTATGACTGATACCACACAAATACAAAGGATCATGACACTACTATGAACAATTATATGCCAACAAATTGGATACCCTAGAGGAAATGGATAAATTCCTAGAAACATAAACCTACCAACACTACATAATGAAGAAATAGAATAATGAGTAAAGAGATTGAATCAGTAATCAAATATCTCCCAACAAAGAGAAGTCCAGGACCAGATGGCTTCCCTGGTGAATCTACCAAACATTTAAAGAATTAATGCCAATCCTTCTCAAACTCTTCCCCAAAATTGAAGAGTAGGGAAAACTCCCACACTCATTTTATGAGACCAACATTACTCTAATACCAAAACCAGATAAGGCTGCTACAGGAAAACTACAGGCCAATTTCCCTGATGAATACAGATGCAAAAATTCTCAACAGAATATTAGCAAACCAAATTCAACAATATATTGAAAGGATCATAAATCATGATCAAGTGGGATTTATCCCTGGGATGTAAGGATGTTTTAACATATGCAAATCAATAAATGTGATATACCACATTAACAATAAAAATTTTATTATCATCACAATAGATGCAGAAAAAGCAATTACCAAAATTCAATATCTGTTCATGTCAATATCACATCAACAAAGTGGGTAGAGAAGGAATGTACCTAAACATAATAAAAGCCATATATAACAAGCCCACAACTAACATACTCAAAGGTGAAAACCTGAAAGCTGTTCCTCTAAGATCAGCAACAAGACAAGTGTTCCCACTCTCACCACTCCTATTCAACACAGTACTGAAAAGTCCTAGCCAGAGCAATAAGGCAGGAGCCAAAATGAAAAGGTATCCAAATCAGAATAAAAGAAGTAAAACTGTCTCTGATAACAGATAATACGACCTTATTTATAGAAAATCCTAAAGACCCCACCAAAAACTAATAGAACTAATCAGTACATTTAGTGAAGTTTCAGGATACAAAATACAGAAATCAGTTGTTTCTATACACTAACAACAAATTACCTGAAAAATAAAGAAAGAAAACAATCCCATTCACAATAATATCAAAAACAATAGATACTTAGGAATAAATTTAATCAAAGAGATTAAATATCTGCACACTCAAAACTATAAGACTTTGACGCAAAAAAATGAAGCAGACACAAATAAATGGAAAAACATCCCACGTTCATGGATTGGAAGTAGTAATATTGTTAAAATGTTCACACTATCCAAAGCATTCCATAGATTCAATGCAATCTAAAATACCAATGGCATCTTTCACAGAAATATAAAAAACAATCCTAAAATTCATATGGGGCCACAAAAGACCCCAAATAGCCAAAGCAATCCTGAGAAAGAAGAAAAAAGTTAGAGGCATCACACTGCCTGATTTCAAACTATATTACAAAGCTATAGTAATCAAAGCAGTATAGTACTGGAATAAAAAGAGACATAGACCAATGAAACAGAATCGAGAGCCTAGAAATAAGCCCTTGCAGATACTGTCAACGGATATTTGACAAGGGAGCCAAGAATACTCAGTGGAAAAATACAGTCTTTACAATGAATGGTGTTGGGAAACTGAATAATCACATGCAGAGGAATGAAACTGGACCCATATCTTATGCTGCTCACAAAAATCAACTTAAAATGGATTAAAGCTTTAAACAGAAGCCTCAAAGTGTAAAACTCCTAGAAGAAAATGTAGGGGAAAAACTCCTTGACATTGGTCTTGGCAATGATTTTTTTGGATATGACACCAAAAGCACAAGCAACAAAAGCAAAATAAATGACTGGGACTACATCAAACAAAAAAAAATATTTGCAAACCATGTATCTTATAAGGGGTTAATATTCAAAACATCTAAGGAACTCATACAACTCAATACCAAAAATTCCGATTTAAAAATGGGCAGAGGGGGCTTCCCTGGTGGGGAATCTGCCTGCCAATGCAGGGGACACGGGTTCGAGCCCTGGTCCGGAAAGATCATACATGCTGCGGAACAACTAAGCCTGTGCGCCACAACTACTGAGCCTGCGCTCTAGAACCCGCGAGCCACAACTACTGAGGCCCGTGCACCTAGAGCCCGTGCTCCACAACAAGAGAAGCCACCACAATGAGAAGTCCACGCACCGCAACGAAGAGTAGCCCACACTCACTGAAACTAGAGAAAGCCCGCGTGCAGCAACGAAGACCCAACGCAGCCAACACTTTTAAAAAATAAGTAAATTAAATAAAAAAAAAAACAACGACAATATGTTACAATGCTCACTATCCCATGCTGGACTTTTTAAAAACTATCATATACTTAGAAGTTATTTTCTATTTGGATGTCAAAAACTAAATTAGCTAAAATCTCTATATGCCATCTCCATTTTAAAAAAACTTATTTTTATGCTCTTTTGAAAAGGAAATTTGCTTGATTTTAAACATACTATTGCATCTCTATGATCATTCTTATATCTTTCTAATCCAATTTATAAACCGTAAACATTTGAATGGTTTTCCTGCCCCAGTAAAGATTTTAATTAGAAAGACAAACTTAGAGAATTTCATTTCTTAGGCTGGCAAGTTTCACATTAATCTAAGAGATTATCTTTCCCTTGTATCAAATAAAAGATCTACACAGGGCTTTCCTGGTGACGCAGTGGTTGAGAGTCCGCCTGCCGATGCAGGGAACACGGGTTCGTGCCCCGGTCCGGGAAGATCCCACATGCCGCGGAGCGGCTGGGCCCATGAGCCATGGCCGCTGAGCCTGCGCGTCCGGAGCCTGTGCTCCGCAACGGGAGAGGCCACAACAGTGAGAGGCCCGCTTACCGCAAGAAAAAAAAAAAAAAAAAAAGATCTACAGGAGGAAGTTCTCTTCTCTCTCTGCATACATATAGTCTACTCACTCTTGCTCAAAGACCTTGCTTGACATCATCTTCCATAAAGTCTTATCTAACCACAGAAATCTAAAGTAATCTCTCAACCTCTGTGTCTCTCTCTGTAACTCTCTATCCCAGCCCCTCGTTTTCTCCCTCCTCCCCCCTCGACTTTTAGAGAATAAACTGGCAAAAAGCCTCGCAACTTCTCCAGAATCATCTCGCCATAGCTCAGATCAACTATTTGAAATATTATGTCCGACAACTTCAATTAAAGTGTATACCAGAGTAAAATATCGAGTCTTTTCACAATCTGCCAACAAGTTAACTTACTAGCTTTGTGTCTTATTTTTATTTCAGATTTTCCAGGTACCCTGATTCTGTTAATGCCATCATCTCCTTACCTGTTATTTATTTTCCTTTCTAAATATAACTCAGTCCTCCCAGAGACAGCAAACCATAGTGGTCTGGAGCAAAGGCTTCTTCAAATACCAATTCCTCTGCCAGGCATCCCCTAATTATATCATTCATAAATACTACTCTGGCTTCACTGAATTTTTATAGCACTTACTGCCTATAATTCTCACATAGTCCTTATTTATAGCGCCTTATGTTATCTTCCTGTGGTTATGTTGTATTTATACCCCTAACTTGATCATTAGATCCATAATAACAGATTCTGGTCTCATACTACCTTAAAACCTTAAAAAGGTTTACTACCTATTCATATTCAAATAACATATTAAGCTTTATCTGTTTTGAATCATAAGGTATGTATTACTTTAGATAAATATCTGACATTTATCCATGTTAATGTGTGTCCCTCTAGTTCATTCACTTTCATTGCTGTGTAATATTATACTGCATAATTGATCAACTTAGTATTGTCATACAGTGAATTATTTCCAGTTTGGGGCTATTACAAATGACAACACTATACATCCTTGTACATGTATCTTAGTGCACATGTACACAAATTTCTCTTGGGAATATACCTAGGAGTGCAATTTCTAGGTTTGGGATATGTTCATGTTCAACTTCACCAGGTAATGACAAACTTAAAAGAAAACATAGTTTTACTATAATACATTTCTACATGTCATGCATGAGAAAACCCATTGTTCCACATCCTGACAAACACTTAGTATTATCTCACTTTTGCCAATCTAATAGGTGTGTAATGGTATATTGATATACTTTTTATTTTCTTGGTTACTAATGAGATTGTCTTTTCCTATATTTATAGGCAATTCGAGTTTCTTCTTTTGTGAAATGTTCAAGTCTTTTCCTATTCTTCTGTTGGGCTACCTATATTTATCTTATTTATTACACAAGTACTTTTAGTCTGAACACAATTCCTTTGCCAGTTGTTTATGTTGCAAATGTTTTCTCTCAGTTTACACTTTGTCTCTTCACTCTTTTAGTGCCTTTTTAAGAACATAAACACTAAACTTTATACTCTTTCCTTTACTGTTTATGCTTTTTGTGTCCTTGTGTTTAATAAATTCTTCCCTATCCTGATGTCATAAAGATATTCTATGTTACCTTCTAAACAGAAGCTTTGAAGTTTTGCCTTTCATATTTTTGGTCTTTAACCAATTTGGAATTGTGTGTGTTATCAAGAAACGGTTCAGGGGACTTCCCTGGTGGTCCAGTGGCTAAGACTCTGTGCTCCCAATGCAGGGGACCCAGGTTCCAGCTCTGGTCAGGGCACTAGATCCCACATGCCGCAACTAAAGATCCTGCATGCCGCAACTAAGGATCCTGCATGCCGCAACGAAGATCCGTTGCAGCCAAATAAATTTAAAAAATATATTTTTTTTTAAAAAGGAAAGGGTTCAATTTTATTTCTTTCCATAAAAACAACTATTGCCATAAGAAAAAGAATTTATAAGTCTGCAAATTTCCCATTGATCTACAATATGATCAGTGTTATATAACAATCTTTTGTTTGTCTCTGCACTTAATTAGTGTAGCTTTGTAATAAGTCTTGATATCTGGTAAAGCAAGTTCTCACCACCTTGTTCTTTTTCAAGAGTATTCTTGACTGCGCAGCCCAGGCTGTTGCCATGGTGAAGCTGAGCAAAGGCTGCAGCAGCTCTTCAAGGGTGGGCACTTCGCCATCCACTGGAGCTCTGTTCCTTTTAAGATTTACCTGGGATTTGAGAAGAATGCCTGAATCTACTGTTTTGAACCTGCTTTGGGGATAAAGGACTATTTGGTCATCTGGATTTGGAAGCGATCAATGGACAGGAAGAGCATGCAAGGTGTGCACTCTGCCTGGGAGGTGAAATGGAACATCTTTCAGACATTTACCAGTTGGATGGCACAGGGTTCTCACTGCACAGCTGCATCTGTGGCAGAGTGGAACCTCTACTGACTTATTTATGATAGACTGTATCAAAATAAGTGTTTTTAACAATGTTTTAAAAAAGTATCTTGTCTATTCTTGGACCTTTGAATTTCTGAATGAATTTTAGAATTAGTTTATTATGTACAACAACAACAATAAAACTTGTTGGGTTTTGACTGTGATTGCATATAATCTATAATCAATATGGGAAGAACAGACATCTTACAATATTGAGACTTTTATGAACAAGGCATATCTCTTCATTTATTTAGATATTTAACATCTTTCAATGAGGCTGTATTATTTTCTGCATAAAAGCTCTTATACCATGTCTTGTTAGATTTATTCCTAGGTACTTCCTATATTTGATAACAAATAATACCTTTAAAATTTTTTGCTTGTTTTTGAATAGATTTTTAATAATAATAGTTAATATTAATAGTTAATAATTATTAATAGTTAATAATTTTGTGTCTGGCATCCTTGCTAAACTCTTATTTAGTTCTATATGTTGTCCCTCTTCTTATATTTATCTTCTTTTTGATTTTTTTATAAAATCAAAAAGTATGTTTTTATAATTTTACTTCTTCCCCTTTACTAAAAGGATTGATTCAGGTACTTATCCTGCCATATGACTAGAAATTAAAGGCTGAATGATTTTTTAAAGTATTTTAATATAGGAGTAGTTCTTTTAACTTGACTCCACTCAATAAACTCAACAGATTAACTGATGTAAAACATACTGATACCCAAGGCACACTGAACACTCTCAACTAGCAGACTTCTGTCTAGTGCATCTGTATACTTCTGCTCATGAGTTGCTGCATATCAAGAATCTGTCACGCTTATACCCAAATATATTTATGCCAGATATAGCTATTAATTATATAATATGATGTAAATCACTAAAATATGAGGGTGAAAGAAATACACGGTAAAGGTAAACACTACATTCAGGATTGAGATATGAATAGATGTAACACACAGAATGTATCAAGTGGATTGGTAATGTTTTATTTCTTTTGCTGGGTGTTGGATACACTGATGTTTGTTATACTTAAAACTTCTTATATCTGAAGTATTTCATAATTAATTTTTTTAATGATTGTTACTATGAAAATTAAGTTGAATGCTTTAGAAAGACATATTAAAAGAAGGTTGTTTAAAAATCTTCCTCTTAGGTATGAGAGACATAAAAATGGAGAAAAACCATAAAAATTTAATAGAATTTTGTGATGAGACTGCTTCATGAGTATCTTTAAATTAATTACAGTATTTTAAAGAAATAGAAATGATTACTACTGGTGTGCTATAAAAAACACACTGCAAAACTCCAATCAGCTGAGCCATACTCAAAGTCCTTGCCCTACAATCAGAAAATCAGCAAATGAAGTTCTAAGTACACTAACATGTTTAGGTCAATATAAAATTTTATGATGGTTCTTTCTAACAGGCATTTTTAAATTAAGTAACCACTTTCATTTCCAATCATGTTAGATAAGAGGGATTCTAGAAGAAAGTATATCTGTTGAATCACATTACCAAAAAGCACACTACATACATCAGTGTATGATAAAAGTTATTTTTCCTAATACTCTAAGGCTTCTTAGTTGGCCAACACATGATGCTAATGCTAATGGGGCTAAGCTCTCCATTTCCTCTTCTGTAGCCTCAGACTATACCCTGAAACCTGATCCTCTAAAAACACACATCAAAAAAACAGGTTAGGGACTTCCCTGGTGGCGCAGTGGTTAAGAATCAGCCTGCCAATGCAGGGGACACGGGTTCGAGCCCTGGTCCGGGAAGGTCCCATATGCCACTGAGCAACTAAGCCCACGCTCCACAACTACTGAGCCTGCGCTCTAGAGCCCGCGTGCCACAACTACTGAAGCCCACGAGCCTAGAGCCCGTGCTCCGCAACAAAAGAAGCCACTGCAATGAGAAGCCCGTGTACTGCAACGAAGAGTAGCCCCCGCTCGCCACAGCTAGAGAAAGCCTGTGCACAGCAACGAACCCCACACAGCCAAAAATAAATAAATAAATAAAACAGGTTAAAGAATATAGATAAATGTATCAGTAATATTACAAAACTATTCAAGACTGCATATCCTTGAGAAAATATATAAGACTGAATGGCAAATTTAAAAAGCATTTATATGTCAGTTGTGTAAAAAATGAAAAAAGGAAAGAAACAAAACCATTAACAGACGAGATTTAAAATTTTCTTCATACTTTTTTTGTATGTACTAAATTTTCTCCAATTAGAATGGAATGTTCTTTTTTTTTTTGCTGTACACGGGCCTCTCACTGTTGTGGCCTCTCCCGTTGCGGGGCACAGGCTCCGGATGTGCAGGCTCAGCGGCCACGGCTCACGGGCCTAGCTGCTCCGCAGCATGTGGGATCTTCCTGGACCGGGGCACGAACCCGTGTCCCCTGCATCGGCAGGTGGACTCTCAACCACTGCACCACCAGGGAAGCCCCTGGAATGTTTTTTTTTTCAAAAAATTAACCTTCTAAACTATATACCCTAATTACAATAGTGCTATTTTTAAATTTTATATTTATTGACAACAGTTTGATAAACTTCATTACTTGTTTTTAAAGCTCTGAAAATAACTTTATAAAACTAACCTTTTCCAGAAACAAACTTTGAAGTATTAAAGAAAAGACTGCCATGCTGAAGATCCATTGTTTCTCCCTTCAGCTTGTCCACTGCAACATCAACAAGGGCAAGCTCATCAGCCAAATCCTAAAATACATGGAAGTCCTGAATAAAATGTTCCCATTTCAGTTTTAGGAGAAAGAGAAAAAATTTTGTGTGGTTATCTTATAATCAAAGGAGTGTTACATTTTTAATAGAAAAAGTGTTATAAAAATAATGGTCTTAATGGGAGTTCCCTGGTGCCCTAGTGGTCAGGATTCTGAGCTTTCACTGCTGTGGCTCCGGTTCAATCCCTCAGTCGCTGGTAGGGGAACTGCAAGCTGTAAGGCATGGCCAAGAAAAGTCTTTTAATGTGCCTAGAGAGACCAGAAGTTAAGGTAAACAACAGAATGTAGCAAAAATTATTAATTGCCTTGCCTTCGTGTAATTGTTAAGTTTTTTAGAATTGGTTTTCTTCCACTTCAGGTAACAGTATAAAATGAATGAAAAGTTATGAAATCCTTTCAAAGGTTTTTATTATATTTAACCCTTATGCCTAATTTCTGAATTGGTTGAAGTTGTTTTTAGTATGAATGCTTATGGCCAAAATCTAAAGGTAGCCACCTGTGGGAAACCATTTCATGTGGCTCAGTATATTACAATTAACATCCGCCTTCCAACCTAGGGGTAGATAAGCATATACCAGACCCAACCAATTGTTCCATCCTTCCTTCTGGCTGCATCAATTAGTTCACAAATGGGTATATGGCCCAGGCATAACAAATGAGCACAATGTCTATGAGGTTAGAAAATGGAAGATGAGAAATGAAGTCTCATTTTTCTTTGCAATCATAAGCTCTAATGATATAAGACTCTAAGAACAAACTGTACAGCCATCTTCACCACCATATACAAAGACCCTGCCCAAGAATTAAGCCAACAGAGGAAGTATGGACTAAGATATACAGAGACTGTGTCTTGATATGTCTGAATTCCAGAATTTAGTAATATCTGAAGCTAGCTCTACTGAGATTTTTTCCAGTTACATGAACAATACACAGTCTCTATATACTGTACTATACTCTAATTTATTGGGGTTTCATCACATGCAACAGAATATAGAACTATACAAAAGGAATGCAGGGGACTTCCCTGGCGGTCCAGTGACTAAGACTCTGTGCTTTAACTGCAGGGGGCACGGGTTTAACTAAGATCCCACATGCCATGTGGCAAAAAAGAAGAAGAAGAAGGAATGTATTCCCTCAGATTCCAGTGGCCAGATTCCAAAGGTGAACAGTAAGGGAAAGGAATCAAAGTCCCTATTTACTACTGTTCCCCACCCCACCCTCCACATCAGGCACCATCTGGCCTTTCTGGAAAACGGTAAATTCTAAAATATACTAAATTATGTGTCATACATCAGGAATAGGATAAGGATAAGGAGTTTCATCCAAAAGAATCATATATCACTTTTCAGCTAACTGATAAGAAAACCAGATCATGCTTACAGATCCATTTTTACATCTGTGTATCTGTCTGGTCTGGACAGAAAAACAGAAACCACTCTAAGCATTTCAACAGAAGGAATTTAATATAGGGAATTGGTTAGACAGATGTTGAATGGCTGAAAGAACAGAAGGGGAAAATTTATGGTAACCCAGAGATAGTAACTGCAGCTTGAAGCTACCACCCCCAAGGCTGAGGAAGCAGAGAGTCTAAAGGAGGTGCTTCATGGAACCAGGCTCAGACTCTGGAAGAGGCAAAATCTGCCTACTGCTCATACCACTAAACGGACAAGATGAGGTCAATGCTGGTGGCTCCAAAACAAAGTGGAGGTTAGAACCAACTGCTACCTTTGGGACAAAGGGATACAGCTGGGATGACAGTGAACAGAACAATAAGCAAACAGGAAGCAGCAGGTCATGGTTCTCCTCCTGCCTCCCAACTTTCCTCTAGTGTTCCCTATTGGCAGAACCTAACAAGATGCCAACTGGCAAAGGAGAAAACGATTATGTGGAGATCCAGCGCCAGCATCACAAAGCAGAGTATACAAAGTTGAATTTGGAGCTGAGTGCCAGTAAGTTAATAACCAACACAGCCTGCTTTTAAATTATATTTCCGACTTGATTTATCTCCCTTCTCAACAGGTTACCAGAAAATTCTCTCAAGGGAATCTTTCCATCCCCATTTGTCTTGACTGTCAAAGACGGAGCTCAAATAATCCCTAAAAGTTTTTATTTGTTTTTTAAGAATTAACTATACATCTATATGAGCCATTTCTCAAATACAATTCCAAATAGAGAGCCTGGGATTGTTAAGCCTACCAGAATCTAAAGGAATAGTTAAGAGTATCCCAGGATCTTTTCTCTAGGGAGGTCCTGAGTAACCATAGTAAGGTAGAGAGATAGAAAAAAAAAATTAATCTAAGGAAAACTGCTATGGGCACTTTGCTCTGTACAGGACAAGGAAGTAGGTTGTACTGCTATCCACTCCTAAAAACTTTACATGTCCTGATAAAACCTTTAAAGTCCACCTTTCATGAAATATGCAGGTGTCATGGTATTCATTACAGCCCTTATGACCCTTCACATCAGTGGACTATATGAATATGAATATTTTAATATCTTTCATCACTTTCCATTTATCCCACAATTTACATCAATGTGACTTGAAGACAAGGTCCTGAACTACTCTCCTTCATTTGGACATTTGCCAGGGTACAATGGATTCTAGTAGAAAATAAATGGGCTTTAACAACTGACCTTCTCGTACAATTTGAGTTCTGAGATTTCATGATAATATTCCTTGGAGTAGGCTTTTATTGATTCATTGTGTTGAGCCCTCAGTGAATTCTTCATATCTGCAAACTCATGTCCTTTTATCTCTTGAATAATTTTCTTCCCTCTCTTATTTCTTACTGAAATGTCAATCAACTACTGGACCTCCTGACTGACCCTCTAATTTCATCTCTTTTCAATATTCCATCTTTGTCTGACAGTCTGCTATCTAGCAGCCCAGAGGGAGTAAGAAGATTCTTGCCTCATTGTCGAACATGTAGACGTTCAATGAGTTCGTTCAATGAAGTCCACCTGCCGATGCAGGGGACGTGGGTTCATGCCCCAGTCTGGGAAGATCCCACATGCCATGGAGCGGCCGTGCGCGTGAGCCATGGCCACTGAGCCTGCGCGTCTGGAGCCTGTGCTCCGCAACGGGAGAGGCCACAACAGTGAGAGGCCCGTGTACTACAAAAAAAAAAAAAAGAAAAAAAAGAAATAGAAAAATCCATTCTAAAATTCATATGGAATCTCAAGAGACTGCACAGCTAAAACAATCTTGAAAAGGAACGAAGTTGGAGGTCTCAAGCTTCTTGATTTCAATACTTATTACAAAGCTACAGTAATCAAAACAGTGTGGTACTAATATGAAGAGACATGCAGACCAATGGAACAGCACAGAGAGCCCAGGGGGAAAAAAACCTCTCACATATATGGTCAGATATTTTTTGACAAGAGTGCCAAGATCATTCAATAGGGAAAGGACAACATTTTCAACAAATGGGATAACTGGATATTTACGTGAAAAAGAATAAGGTTGGACTATTTACATTATATCATAGACAAAATTAACTAAAAATGGATCAAAGACCTAAATGTAAGACCCAAAACTATAAAACTCTTACAAGAAAAGATAGAGGGAAAGCTTCATGACATTGGATTTGGCAATGATTTTTGGATATGACACCAAAAGCACAGGCAACAAAAGTAAAAACAGATAAATTGAACTACATTAAAATTTAAAACTTCTGTGTATCAAAGGACACAACCAACAGAGCAAAAAGGAAACCCAAGGAATGGGTGAAAATATTTGAAAACCATTTACCTGATAAGCAGTTAATATTCAGAATATAAAAAGTACTCCTACAACTCAAAAACAAATGAAACCTCAATTTAAAAATGGGCAAAAGGACTTCCCTGGTGGTGCAGTGGTTCAGAATCTGCCTGCCAATGCAGGGGACACAGGTTCGATCCCTGGTCCGAGAAGATCCCACATGCTGCGGAGCAAGCAAGCCTGTGTGCCATAACTACTGAGCCAGCGCTCTAGAGCCTGCAAGCCACAACTACTGAGCCCGTGTGCTGCAATTACTGAAGCCTACACGCCTAGCGCCCATGCTCTGCAACAAGAGAAGCCACCGCAATGGGAAGCCCATGCACCGCAATAAGAAGCCCACACACAACAATGAAGAGCATCCCCCGCTCGCCACAACTAGAGAAAGCCCGCACGCAGCAACAAAGACCCAGTGCAGCCAAAAAATAAATAAATAAATAATAATAAAAAAGAAAAATAAACATGGGCAAAAGATTTGAAACAGACATTTCTCCAAAGCTATACAAATGGCCAACAAGTACATGAAAAGATATTCTGGAAATAGAAAGGAAAATTAAAGGACTTCCATTGTTATTTTATCAAATTTGGTACTTTTTATTTTATAATGAGAATGTAATGCTTATATAATTTAAAAAAATTTTTTTAAGTATAAGCCATTGGGAAATATGATTTTCACCCATTACTCTTCAAGGAAGACAAAGTGCTGAATCACTTTAACAGAAAATGTTATACTATTAACAAAATACTATAATCAGTGTGTCTCCTAGGAATAAATTTAAATAGTCTGGCAATGCCTAACAGATGGTAAACTCCGAATAAATGTTTCTTGAATTGTGTAAAAATCAGATGATACTTATTTGCTCCAAGGGATTAACCCTGCAACCCTGCACTCATGATCATGTACAAGACCTATAAGTGCTTACTTATTTTCAGCCACAGTATAGGCTTATCACTTACCTTCAATAAGATACAAATAGCACAGGCCATGCCTATAGCACCAGTTCCAACAATGGTGATCTTACTCTGGGAGACTTTATCTTCTTCAATTAGATTCTCAATAAGCTGCTCCAGTTGACATTTTGAGAACCTGATAGGGATAATGCAATTTCAGTGAAATCAAAGTCCCTGAATTAATCACTCTCATACCTACCGATGTACTAACCACACTGAACATCTAAGTAACTACCTCTTGAGTTTGCAGAATTTTGCAGCCAGGAGCAGGGGGAAGCCAAAGAAAAGAATTCCTGGTCTAGGAGTGGAACACGGACCAGTCTATCTATCCGTATTAGGGATTGGGGAACCAACAGGTTTTTAAAGGTTCTCCCTGCCCCCAGCCACTATTTTCGCTCCAGTCCCAGTCACTCACAAACGCTTAGCGTGGCGCAACAGCCTGAATGTGCAACGTACGGCCGTTAGGCTGCTTTTTAAAGTTACGCCAGTTAAAAAAAGACGGCAAAGTCCGTTGAGGTGTGAAGCACAGCAACAGTTACTCCCTGAACCGTTCCGCAAGCACACTCCCACGCATGGCTCTCCTCCGTCAGCACGCAAGCTCCGCCCCCGGCCAGCCCGGGCGCAGGCGCATTGGCTCAGGCTTGTCCTCTGGCCCGAGGGCGTTCCGCGCCACCTGTGGTTATGTTCTCTTAATACCGGTAGGTGGTATTCTACACGGTCTTGAAGAGTGTGCAAGAGAGGGATGTTGCCGTGTTTTCATTTCCTTCAGCCGGCCTAGGCTTCGGACTAATTTTAGGGCGAAGCTTTTTGGAGGCCAGACTACCACGTGGAGGGCAAGGGGCCAGGCTCGAAGCCGTCGTGGGAAAGAACTCTCCTGGGAGCGCCCCATAATCTCCAGTGGACCAGCTAAAACCAGCATCCTGAGGACAGTGCTTCCAAATCTGAATTGATAGTAACTAGTGGAGGCGAGATTGAAGATGGGCAGCTATCTTGGGACATATGTGGCAGAGCTCAAGGCCTGAACTGACCTAACTTACCTCTCTATGAGAGGGCATGCTGAAGGGACCTGGGCCCTGAGGACGAAAAGGAATTTAAGGAAAGAGCAGACTTGGTAATGATCAGCCTGAGTTTCAGAAACAAACTTTTCAATGCACTTACATGCCCTTGTCCGAGCATTTATTTGCAGGAATTTAAAAAATTATGATTAAGTTCTATAACTTCAGGACTGAGTGGTGAAATAAAGTTTGAATTTCTCTTGAGAGAACAGAGGGTAGTAATGAAAAGGAAAGGCCATGTCTAGTTTTCTAAGGGTGATTTTAATTTATGCCAAGGATTTATTTATAACTCACAGAAGGGGACACAACCTCCTCTGTCATCTTTTGTCATCACTTGCATTTGAATCCTTTTCAGAATCTAAAGGATAATCATTTTCTGTATCAAAGCCTGTAGTTTGTTTTTAATGTGAGTTAGATCATGCAGTGAGGCTGCTTAAAACCCTTCAATGGCTTTCCATTACACTTAACCAGTTTTTACCACAACCTAAGAGACATTCAAGACTTGGCCACCTTCTGTCCCTCCAACTTCATCTCAAGACACTCACCACACTTCCCTCCAGCTTTTGGACAGCTTTTTCCTGTTCCATATATCTGGAAAGTTCTTCCCCAGCCCCTCTCAAAGTTGATTCCTCACTTTCAGTTTTGAACATAAATGGCACTTCCTCTAGCTTTCCTTGACTAATGTCTCAACTACCATCAGCTCCCTACATCTCTCCTGTTTCTCTTATGGCGCTTTTCACAACCTACTACCAGCCCCAAGCAAAGGGTTCACAGGAGTGGCAGTGACTGTTGGTCCTGTACTACCACTTGCTTGTGTGCTTCCTTCCACGGCAGCTCCTGGCCCTTGTACCTCATTTACCACAGGACTGTGAGCGAGACACAGCTGACCTGGATGACCTCCAGATTCAAGCTCTACACCTGCCTCAGGCCAAAAGAGGGGTCGAGGGGTCATTTTAGTAGTGACCAAACTCCTGCTCTAGGTGAAAAGAGGCTCTTCGTTCATACCTGCCCAAGGCACATGTTCTGAACGTCCCCTTTGCTTCCTCCATTAACTGGCAACTTGTGTGAGATGAGCCTAAGTCCTGCTTAATCCACTTCCCAAGGTTATTAAGACTAAAATGAGATACAACAGTAAAAATAATCAGGGCTCCTAGCAGAGTTGGCCTACCCTTGCCTGGCGCAGGAAGGTGCAAGGTGAACATGGAACACATAATGTACCAGAAAGTAAGGAAGCTTTGTAAGATTAAATCTGAAAATTCATGAAAGATTAGTTTAATAAATCTGTTAAGCATTTTTTGTCACGTTAATACTGGCTAATTTATTGTATGAAATAATACGAAGTAAGAGTAAATATTTTTTTTTTAAAGACTGAAGATGCATCAAAGTCTACAAAAGGCTATGGGAATAATTGCACATTTCTTTGGGGGGTAAGTAAAAAGTTCTTAGATAGTGGTAATAGCTGCACAGCTATGTGAGTCCACAGAATTGTACACTTTAAAAGGGTGAATTTTGTGCTGTGTAAATTATATCTTAAGGCTGTTATTTTTTTCAAAGCCTATATGAAAGCAAATCCTATTATAAGAGCTAATTGTCAAGCCTATGTAGGTTAGTCTTGTCCTTCTACATTTGAGACACATTAAAAAACAAAACAAAACATAATTCTTTCCCTTATCTAGCTCTCAAGAAGGAAACTTTGGAAAAAAAAATCCTGGAGGAGTGATGACCATAAAGTTGTTCTAGTTAACCTCTATAAGTATGGTTTTTAGGCCTGGAGAAGGTCACAGTTATAGAAATATTTTAAGGGAAATCTAAAGAAAATTTTTGTTTTTCTTTTAAAGAAAATTTTTTGAGTAGACAACCACCAGGACTATTTGGTTTAAAATTGTTAAGTACCATTATGTTACTGCCTCCAGAGAGTAAAGGTTCTTAAAAATTTCTGTCCCCCTGTAGTGGCAAAGTACCACTGCTTATGTTCAGTTGGCAGATAATGTTTTTTACATTCATGTATAGAATGTTACCTGTGTGAACTGTAGGGTACAAGTTATGATCAGCACTATAATCAAGTTAACTTGATTATAGTGAGATTATTATTGAGATTGATTACAATGGAAATGGTAACAAAACAGCTAGTCAATCTAGTCACACCCTTAATATATTAATTCTTATTAAAGTCTGGTCATTAGAAACAGTACCCCTTAAAAAATCATCATAGTGTTGCCCAAGAATAACCTAATGGCTTCCATTAATGTAATTAACAAATAACAGCTTTATCACTTTGTATCTTAATGAATTAGCAGAGTAGTCACTGTTCAAGGTTTATTTATTGTTTTAGTTGGTATAACACTTAGATAGTTGGCTGCATTTATGTCGATTTTTCTTTTTTACATTACGTGGCAATGTACACTATTCTGATCCATACGGTACAGAAAGTAAGATTCTTTAGAACGGTTATGCACAAGACATGCAATACTGGGTTTCTAATCAATCCCAGGATGTGATTAATTGGAGAAAAAAAAGTTGGACTAGGCATCTTGGCTAAAGGAACCGGAAGTTACATAACACAGGGTTAAATACACATCTGGTTTGAAGGGCAACTGCAGCATCTGCGACACCGTCAGTGGTACCTCTTGAGGAAGTAGAGCTATTTTGCACGAACCAATTTAGGACCACACAAGATAAGTGCCGTGCAGCATCAGGATACAGCTGCAGGGTTTTATGAACCATTCCTATTGCTAATGTTAGGAAATTGATGTTTTTCCTAGGCTGTCTTAACATTACTGCTTTAGTCACCGATCAGATATAAAGGACAATATGCACAACCTCCAACTAAAATCCTGTTGTAGCCTAGACAGTGAAGTGGTATGATATTAGACTTTAAAACTGCAGCTCTTTCTGGATCCCCCAAAGTGTATCTGCGCTCTTCTTCAAACAGGCCTGTTCCTCAGGAGTCAGAGTCACTTTCACAACATCCGAGATTCCATTCTGTCCCAAGATGCAAGGAACACTAAGGAACACATCCTCTTTTATTCCATAGAAACCCTGAGGACGAAATGAAAAATACTTTACGTTTTCTCTATGCATTCTGGGATCTCCCAAGAATTTCATTCTTTACAGTTATGAAGCTTACTTAATACAACTTGATAAGTAGAAATTCCTTTCTAGAATTTCAGTTAGAATGTAATGAACAGTGTAAAAGAAAGTCATTAACATAGCAGCAAGATTTCCATTCTAAAAGAAAATCTAAATTGCCATTCTCCACCGTACTTTGCAATTTATTTTTGGCTGCCCCGCGAGACTTGTGGGATGTTAGTTCCCCAACCAGGGATCAAACCTGGGCCCTCAGCAGTGAGAGCACGGAGTCCCAGCCACTGGACTGCCGGGGAATTCCCCGTTTTTATTGTAGAACACTTTGGTAACTCTAACATGAGTGTGATTTCTGTTTTTCCCAAAGAAAAAATTTGTTTTATAGCCTTGCACCCATCTCAACAGAATTGAGTAGAGTCTTTCAGTCAACAAGTTATCAAGTATCTATGTGCGCAACACAGTATTGGTGGACATTAATCCTAAAGCTCAACCATGTCTTTTCAGAAAAGAAAGTTGCAGGTGCATTAATTTATTTCACTTAACTCAATGATTGAGGACTTAACGTTAATTGCTTTCTCAGAAGTTTTTTTTTCTTTTAAAGAACAGGAAATAATGGCATTCAAGTAAAACCTATTACTACATAGACCTACCTTAATCATGGTGGAAATCGGATGCACCCGCCTAAGATTCTTCATTATACTTTCTGCCAAATCTGCCACAGATAGTCCAATGGCCCAGGATGTGTAGCCCTTCAGTTTGATCACCTCATAAGCACTGAAGGGTAGGGAAGTGTAGGGAAGGACAGGGAAGGGTAGGGAAAAGTAGGGTGGGAGGAACAAAGAAAAAGCTTTCACTGAACATATGCTTTATAATAAATCATTTTTATAGTAAATAATACTATATAAATATAGTAAAGTTGCATTATATACCTAAGTGTAACCTTTGCACATGTATGCCAGGATATCATGTATGGGTATGTTCACAACAGTATTGCTGGTAATAGCAAAAACCTGGCAACATGCCCAATGCTCTCCAAAAGGAGAATGGATAAACTGTGGTATACTCATACAATGGAATATCACATAGCTGTGAAAACAAATAACTATAGCCACATGCAACAAAATAGATGATTCTTATAAATGCAATACTGAATTTAAAAATGCAAATCCAAGATTACATATAGCATGCTTGACTTGGGATTATCTCAAGAGTGTGTATGTGGGGGGAGGAGTACACAGGGATCAGTGGGAGGAGCACAGAATTCACTCATTTCCAAGCACCAGCAGACTACTAACTCCAACTCAACAAACGCTGCAGTTAGTTGACAGCGTCTGTCAACACTTCTTGGGTTGGATGATGGGTTAACAGGTTTTAACTAAACAAATACAAATAAGAGGGCCTTGCCTACACCCATCATGATTCATTCTCCAATTCCATAAACTTGAGATGCACACACGGCTACCTTATTTAAAGTAGATAATGCCACTAAGTTGAAAGTTTCCCTATTTGAATAATTTCTGAAGTTAATAATTATTTTCATTTTTTTGTACCATTATGAATATATACCTTACTTAAAACTTTATAATCATCTGAATAAATAAGAAGCTAGCTGTGTTTCTACTCAGAGACTATTATAAGTTTTAATTAATTAATTAATTTATTTATTTATTGCTGCGTTGGGTCTTCGTTGCTGTGCACGGGCTTTCTCTAGTTGAGGCAAGCGGGCACTACTCTTCATTGCAGTGCTCGGGCTTCTCATTGCAGTGGCTTCTCTTGTTACAAAGCACAGGTTCTAGGCCCGTGGGCTTCAGTAGTTGTGGCATGCAGGCTCAGTAGTTGTGGCTCACGGGCTCTAGAGCATAGGCTCAGTAGTTGTGGTGCACAGGCTTAGTTGCTCTGCAGAATGTGGGATCTTCCCAGACCAGGGCTCGAACCCTGTGTCCCCTGCGTTGGCAGGTGGATTCTTAACCACTGTACCACCAGGGAAGTCCCTATATAAGATTTAAAAATTCTTATTCCTAACTAAATGAATCATATGCTTTTGAAGACTGAATCTCAAATAGGGTAGACTTAATCTAACTTGATTTATCTTAGTTTACATTACAAATACAGAAAAGATTTATCATACTGTAAATTGATAATTATGGCAAATAAAGATAGACTGTAGCATTAATGTCTGCGATCTTTGTTACTTTTCTGTTTATTTATTTTTACAAACGTTCATTAACAACTAGAAATGAATAACTGTAAAGTTGAGGGAAAGGTTCATAGATGTATAAAGCCAGAGATTCAGCATCTGTCTTCATAGCCCTTCAATAGTTGTGTCAATCTG
The DNA here is from genome assembly GCF_003031525.2 of Neophocaena asiaeorientalis asiaeorientalis. NCBI lineage: Eukaryota > Metazoa > Chordata > Mammalia > Artiodactyla > Phocoenidae > Neophocaena > Neophocaena asiaeorientalis. Next base: position 620,891 of record NW_020175186.1, on the reverse strand, counting down.
CATTTACACCAAGGCTTCCTTGACTGTCCCAGCTGTACGTGGTCTTTCTCTCCTCTAACTGTTGATTGGCAAGTCAGAATGTACTACTGCCTAGAATATCTCTTCGTGGCCTAAACTGCCATTTTAATATTTGACCACGTTATAATGTCTGTGATTTTTAATCCCTTTACCTGTTTTATATTATAAGCTTTAACAAAGCTTTAGAAAACAAGTTTTCTGACAGAGTAACCAAATGCAAATGCTATTATTTAATCTTTTTTTTTTTTTTTTTTTTTGGCCACGCCACACGGCTTGCAGGATCTTAGTTCCCCGACCAGGGATTGAACCCATGTCTGCAGCAGTGAAAGTGCAGGGTCCTAACCACTGGACCTCCAGGGAATTCCCCAAACTTTTAATCTTTTAAATAAAAATAATAAGTTTCAACCTTCTGTGTTACAAATTATGAGATCTATTACCTGTCAACCACCTGTTTGTGAATTGCTTTCCAATGTTCCTTATCTGCATCAGTGCCTAATTCGGGGTGCAAATTCTTCAGGGAGACACCAGCAACATTCACTCCACTCCATACAGGCACTAAAAGCAATAGAACAGAATTGATTTATTCCCATGCACCAGCCAGCAGACTAGTAATTCTGACCCATTCTTCTAAAATTGTCTTTTCTTATCTAAGGAGGATTATCTCCTTTTGGTAGGTGGTCAAGACTACCAATACTCTAACTTTTAGATTTTTGTTGATTAGATTATGTAAAGCTAAGAATTTTCACTATATTCGAATCTGTTTTCCTAACTTATTGAGATATTATGAAATCATAAGAGGAATTTTCTTGGCATAAGGAACTGAGAACTCTGCACAAATTATAACATCTCTCAACTGTGATAATAATAGATTTCTTTCTCATACACGCCACTTGGCTTGGCTTACCTTTTCAGGAACGAGCAGTTTCAGTCCAAATAGCTGTGATATTAAATGAGGTATCCTAAGCGCTATCTTATTTAATATGTCCATTATAATAAATAAATTTCATTCCCCATCCCTCATACCAAAAAATGTCATACAAAATGGCTTAAATCTTAGCAATGCTTAGCATACAATTATACCAAAAGATAAGATTTCTGGAAACCATCTGCCCTAACGAATGGATATCTGATTTAGGCTCTGATTTAGTAACGATACTCCTGTCAATTTTTTTTACACAATTTCTTGAAAACAATAAGAGAAAATAAGTTATGCTTACCACTAGAGTCTCCATGCTCCCCAAGGATCCATCCATGACAGCTTAATGGGTGAACTCCCAGCCTTTCCCCCATGAGGTAACGGAACCGGGCTGAATCCAAATTGCAACCGCTTCCAATAACACGGTTTTTGGGAAAGCCGCTTATCTTCCAAGCCACATAGGTCAAGATATCCACTGTGAAGAAAATATTTAGGCACAGATACTACGTGAATCATTAGATAAGGACTGACTACTCAGGATACATGGCTCTGTATAGATCTTGATATTGATCGTGACCAATCAATATTTTTGTTAATATTTTTAAAGCCTCTATACTGTGTACAATATAGCAAATACATTAAGTATTCAAGAAGTGTAGTTTAATGAAAATAAGTTGTGCATCAATAACACATTATTGGGACTTCGTGGGTGGTGCAGTGGTTGAGAATCGGCCTGCCAGTGCAGGGGACACGGGTTCAAGCCCTGGTCCTGGAAGATCCCACATGCCGCAGAACAACAAAGCCCGTGTGCCACAACTACTAAGCCGGCGCTCTAGAGCCCACGAGTCACAACTACTGAGCCTGCAAGCCACAACTACTGAAGCCCGTGCACCTAGAGCCCATGCTCCACAACAAGAAGCCACCGCAATGAGAAGCCTGTGCACCGCAATGAAGAGTAGCCCTGGCTCGCCTCAACTAGAGAAAGCCCGTGCACAGCAACAAAGACCCAACGCAGCCAAAAATAAATAATTTTAAAACATAAATAACACATTATTCATAAACTGATTCCTTATCCAAGATCTTCTTAGGCATGTAACAAATTTTAAAGTGCAGACTACATTAATGGCATTGTATCCCTTTTAACGTTTTAAACGTAACTGTTTTACAAAAACACAAACTCACTCCCAGGAGGAAAATGAAAAATATGAGAAGTAAATATATATACAGATTATGATATATTGATACTATCAGTTTTACTCTAGCTCATCTATTTTTATGCCATTAAAAGTCTCACCTGGATTGGAAACAACAAGCAACTTGCAGTGTGGGCTGTATTTTACAACATTAGGAACGATGAATTTAAAGATGTTCACATTACGCTGGACCAAATTAAGACGGCTTTCTCCCTCTTGCTGACGTGCCCCAGCTGTGATAATAACCAGCCTGGAGTTTGCTGTCACACTATAGTCTAGACAAAAGAGAAACAATAACCAGATTAAGGCCTTTAAGAAAACTCCAGCAAGTTTGTTCCATTAACTTTTTTAATGGACAGTTTTATCAGTGTTTTGCATATGTGGCATATAAATGCCCAGACTCCTCCTTTTTGGAGTTTTATCACTGTGGCCACTTACATGGAGGAAGAATACATCAATACCTTCCTTGTATTCTGGTTTTAGTTATGTGGTTGGCTTTATATAACTATGATTGGGGGGAGCTGAAAGAAATAAAATTTATTTCATACTCATATCAAGTGAGACACATCCCCCAATTTTTTGCCACCTGAGGTCAATGCTCACACTCTTCCATACTCCTATTTCTAATTAAGTACTTAATTGTGGTCATACCAGCTCAGGGATAGGCTTTTTTTTTTTTTTTTTTAAAGCAGGGGCAACCGTACACTTATCAAGCATGTCTTGCTTCTAGATACCCTATGGCACAGGGTGGTTAACCCTGGGTTGAAGATAATGAAGGGAGTCACCTATCAGATAAATGGTCAATGATTTTCATGTGTCAAAACAGACTCTATTAGGGCCTATGTCCGTTTCCTGGCTGGTAATTGTAAGGTGTGATAGGGTTAAGCCAAGAATATCTGCTGAACAGACTCATTTACCCTAGTCTCAACCTTGTGTTAGTGTATGAAAGGAAGCAGTGGAAGTAAGTATATATTTAAATATTTGAAGCAATGTGGTAAAATATGGACCTACGAAGCTTTGCTAATTACATTCTAATTCAGATGCTTTCCACATCGTGGACGAACTGGATTTCCATTTAAAACCATTTGCTGGAAATTCAAACATTGATATCCATAGGTACCAATGCAAAATTGTTCAAAGGCTCTCTTATCCTGTATAAAAAAGAAATCTTTGAAGAGCTAGGATTCTCAAGCCTGATAAAGAATTAAGTCTAGCAGAGAGTGTAATACAAACATGGTGAAATCAACCTTTGCCAGAGACGATTTTTGGTGTTCTAAGGAAAAGGCTGCCATGTTGGAGATCCATCATCTCTCCCTTCAGTTTGTCTTCTATGACATCAACAAGAGCAAGTTCATCTGCCAAGTCCTAAAAGACAAAAAATGTTCAGTTTAATGGAAAATTGCTATTTCCAAACTTTTAGAAGGGCATGCAAAATTTCTATATTTCTGGAGTAGGAGGGTTCAGCTACTTTATTAACTATTATCAGGACATACCTCAAAATAGAGGCAGGCCTCCGTTTAAGAGCTGACTCCCAGATGACCTATACATAGGAAAAATCACCGACCCTCTCTCCAATCGTCTATCCTCATTGGAGCAACCTCTGCAGGAGGTCCACCACTACTGTACAGAAGCAGAACACTGGATTGGCAGTGACTAACAACCAATTATATAAAACTGCTCTATTTAGTCTCTCAAATTCAGTTTTACACATTGATTTTAGGTTGTTAGCCATTAAATAGATGATATTGATTAGTATTAAGACTTTAAAAAGTGATATTCTGGATCGTTCCCTGGTTACATGTTTTCCACATACTAACCAACACTAACAGTTTTATTACATAAAGACAGATTTGTGCATTACAAAATGTTGGTGAAAAATATCCTTTCAGGGGCTTCCCTGGTGGCGCAGTGGTTGAGAATCTGCCTGCTAATGCAGGGGACACGGGTTCGAGCCCTGGTCTGGGAGGATCCCACATGCCGCAGAGCAACTGGGCCCGTGAGCCACAACTACTGAGCCTGCGCGTCTGGAGCCTGTGCTCCGCGACAAGAGAGGCCGCGACAGCGAGAGGCCCCTGCACCACAATGAAGAGTGGCCCCCGCTTGCCACAACTAGAGAAAGCCCTCACGCAGAAACGAAGACCCAACACAGCCAAAAATAAATTAATTCATTAATAAACTCCTACCCCCAACATCTTCTTATAAAAAAAAAAAAATCCTTTCAGATGAACCTTTAAAAGTTCGTAGGTGCATCTCAGACAAGGAGCGCCAGCAACAGCTTTAATACAAATGGAATGAGGACTAAAACCAAAGAGGTATACTAGCCAAGCTGCAGATCTACCCCTAATCATCTACAGTATAATGAGTGGTCTGGCAGTTACTCTTAGCCACACCAGAGTTAGGGGGCATCACAGGTGTTTCATAGGCGTGGGAAAAATAAATGACATCAATTTCTGAACCAATGGGGAAAGAATAAGAGTTGGTATACTATGTAGTCTAAGAACATATAGAGCAAGCTGTGTAGTTACAAGACCTTTGCATAGCTCATTTCTGCCTTCAGTCCCTTCTCATTTCAATCCTTTTCTGTTCAGAATCCAGAATTCATCATTTCACTCTTATTAGGAACTCCAAACCTGAACTTAAAATGAATTAATTTATGTATTTTTGGCTGTGTTGGGTTTTCGTTGCTGCGTGCGCACTTCCTTTAGTTGCGGCGAAGGGGGGCTACTCTTCATTGTGGTGTGCGTGCTTCTCACTGTGGTGTCTTCCCTTGTTGTGGAGCACGGGCTCTAGAGAGCAGGCTCAACACTTGTGGCACACCGGCTTAGTTGCTCCGTGGCATGTGGGATCTTCCCGGAGCAGGGCTCAAACCCGTGTCCCCTGCATTGGCAGGCAGATTCTTAACCACTGTGCCACCAGGGAAGTCCCCAAAAGTACATTTTATTTATTCACAAGTTCTCTTTTTCTAATTAAATTTTAGCTCCATAATTGGTACCAAAACTGCTATCCAAGGAGGGGGGCAGAGGGGATTAACATGGATGGAAGACTTCCCACATTCAGTTTAATTTTTACCACGTATATATATCAATTTCAATTCCAAAATTACTTTTAAATAATTTTAGCTTGTTTAAAGGCATGGACTCTACTTTTTCATTTGTAGGCAACTAACGCAGGTTAATAAAGCACAGTGAATTTAAGAAACTGGGTCTCCAGCCTAAAAACCTTTAATTTTTGTAGTTTAGATACTCTTGGTATAGCATCATGTTTTACAAGTTTGTTTCACATAAAGTTCTTTGAATGAGTGCATGAACCTAAATATCTGTATATACAACGTGATAATGCAATTCTTGGAGAGTGAGTGGAGGATGGATGGAGTCAAGGTATCCTTGGCTTCCAGAGTGATAGGCTCTCACTTACCTTCATTAAGATACTGATGGCACAGGCCATGCCAACAGCACCAACACCAACCACTGTAATCTTATTCTGGGGGGCATGTTCTTCCTTAAGAAGATTCTGAATCAGCTGATCCTTGAGAGTTGCCATATTGGACTTAGAACCGAAAGGAATCTATAAGGGGAAAAACATGCACTGTCACTGCATCCTCTTTAAATTAACGCTTATTAACCAAAAGGTGTTCTGAAAAAGCTTCTTTTGCTTCCTTTAGGGGTAGCTGCCACTAAAAATCACAAGAGATGACTAAAAAGGGAGAGGGAAAAAAAGACAGACAAAGGACAATTGAAAGGCCTAATGCCAGGATCTGGTCTGACTAGGATCTTAGTGTAAACGTCCTCACCTTGGCGTGGAAAATATTGACGTTTGGGTGTAAGTATAGCCTCCTGAGGGCTCACTCATCTTGACTTGTTAACTCCAAGTGGAGCTGGCCTTTCCTCAAACAAGATCACTGTGAGCCGCCCGCCCAACTCTATTCCCGTCACCAGGACTCCTGCCAAGCCCCTTCAGGACCACAGGTACGTGAGTAAAGGGCCTTTGACGGCCTCACGGCGTTGCCCACCGCCAAGGTGAGCTCTGCTCATGCGCAATCCCTCGTTTTCTTCTTCCTCACCCCAACCCCCGCCCCCGAAGAAGCGGCGGAGCCCGCGGATTTTACGCCCCGCCCAGACCCGGAAGATTAGCCGCTACCCCTCCCCCACCCACCTATCCATTCAGCAACCCTAAGCGCAAGCGCATTTCAGAGTGCTAGTGGCCGCCGGCTACGGAGACATGGGCCCTAGACCAGACAGCACAGCGGATGCTTGCGAGACCCCGCCCGTGAGCGGACGTGACCAGAAACTATGCTGCTCTCTGGGTCAGAGTGAGCTCAGAATCAGACTTTAGACTAAACTAGCGCTCCTACGCACACACGAACAACGTGAAGCCCGGCTGGCAGCCTCCCCGGCCTGGCGCGCTGCCAGAGCCAGATTTTAAATCGTGATATTAGGAACCCGGGACTGTTAACGCCACCCACAGGGAGGCACCTCGTGTGGCTTCCGCCGTGATTCTCGTTGCAAAGGCGTGAGGCCCGGTATGAGGAAATTTTGTTACTACAGGAAGCTGCAGAGGCCTGAAGCCTGGAGCCCTAAAGTTAACAGATACTTGGTGGAACCCTCGATTTCCACAGCCGGGGACGGGGGCTTTGGCTCTGCTAATCCAAACCTGCGCTGCATTCACTGGAGAGATTGTCGTAGATTGCATCCCGAAAGCACCACGTCTAATCTTGACACTGCCCCAAAGGGCAAAAATATCCGAGAGGAATTCCAGGCAGGCAGCCCAGAGTCACCAAGCTGGAATCGAGTCTCTCCTTACAAATCACTGCTATTTCTAGACAGCCTTGTAAGGTTTCTCGCAGCCTGACAGGGGGAAGGGAGTTCTTTCAGCGGACATCTGGTTTCACCAAAACCTCAGCTCTGGGCTGCAGCGCTCCCTTCAATGTGGGGATACGGGTGCGGGTGAAGCCCTGAAGAAAGAGGGTCTACGCCCCAACTCTGCCACCCACTCGCTGTGACCTTAGAGATGCCCCAACCAGTCTTAGGTTCCCTCCTTTGTCAAAAGGAGGGGAAGGTACCGGATGATCCTCCTCTCATTACATTGACTGAGAGGCGAGAGAGCTGGTACCCTTTCGGCTTCAAATTTGCATGCACCATGTCTAGCATAGCGCCCTATAACAACGTTAGCTGCTTAACACATGTAACTTGCGCAAAGAGCGACCTTTAATCTGCAGGCAGCGGCTGCCCCCAAGGAGCCCACCTCTCGAGAGTCCGAGGGTTAAAATACAACCCGAGCGGCACCCAGCGCCTTTCCGGCTTCCAGGAAGCCGCCCAAGACTGCTGAGGCTTTTTCAGTTCCATGGACTCCCGGAACCCGACTTCGAGTTCTGTGCTGTTTGCTCGTTTCGAGCCCGGTGGTATGCCCTAACCCCCACCCTTCAGACTTGTAATCTCCGGGTCCTTCTACATCCACCCAGGCCTTCGACCTCAGATTAGGTGCGGCCACCTCCTTGGTTCCCCAGCCCGGCCAGAGGCCACTGTGCCCACTTAGAGCCAAAGCAGGGTGCGGCCGGGCCCAGAGCCCATCTGTGGCAGGAGCCACCGCCCAGGTCTCAGGACTTTGCCTCTGGGAAGCAGAGCCCATCCCTCCCGTGAGCAGGCAGCACGGGGCCAGCTTAGCCCGAAGCAGTCGCTCTCCCCCTCGGGCGCAGTGCGCGCCGGGCCCGATCATACCGGGAGTACACGTCGGGCGGGCGGGCGTCGGCGGCAAGCGGCGCTGGACCCGGAGTTGGCGGCAGCTGCTCGGGTACTCCGACTCGAGAGCGGGAGGGGCCTTAAATAGAACCGCGAGGCTGACGTCAGGGGGGAGCCGGGCGGACGTGCGGGAACCCACGTGTGGGTTGGGCTGGAGGCGGGCTCCGGGCGGGGCGGTAGAGAAGCCCCGGCTGCGCGCGCGCATCCTGAGGACCCGCAGGCTGACCGACCCATGTGCGCCGAGACATCTAAAGAGCCACGCTACCTCCGCACAAAAGTCCGGGCCAGAGTCATCAGCCGGGGTCAAGCCGACCTTCAATTTCCTCTTCCATAAATTGTGAAAGTTACTCTCAAGGAAGGCTCGATCTGAATTTTTGCCGCTGTTGCCCAGCGCCCAGAACAGCTCCTACCACGTCATAGACACTCGACAAATATTTGTTGAAAGAAAGACAATGCCTAGCACACCATCAGTCTGCTTACCTAAGTCGAGCGATTTACAAAACTTGACCCTGCTTGTCCCCCTACTGCTAAACCTTCCAAGTCCCATAGTTCAAAAGTAAAGCCTCAGCCTCTCTGGTCGGCACTCCCTACTGCCCCACCGGTCCAGCACCTTGTGTCCCAGCCACGCCTAAGAACAGTCTGGGTTTTTTTTTGTTTTTAGCATATCACATTAATTTTACCTCCAGGCCTTTGCTCACGCTGGTTCCCGGCCGGCCTTCCTCCTCCACCTCTTCCAGCTCTACCCATCTTCTGCTACTCCCCCCACTCCCCCCCAACATACACTTACAGAGTCGGTATCTCCCTCCTCTCTGCTTCCACCACCCAAGTCTATACATCCTTCAAACCTGTTTGCCTTCGAGGTGTGTGGGGCTCTGCTCTCCCACCTGCGGGTAAGTCTCTTAAGGGCATGGGTGAGTCTATGTCCTCCCTGCACCTGGGGCACCAATTTAGCCGCCAGCTCTGAGAAAGATCCCTAATCATGGCTTCCTTGGTTTTGAAGGGAAAACTCTAACCTCATCTTCAGAAAAACAGGGCATCTCTCTAGCACATCCTAACCGTTTTCCCGTCCCTCCAGAGGCCCGGAGGAGCCCAGGAGGCCAGGAGGTTTAGGGAGGACCTAGACTGTCTCCCCAAACACAGAGCTGGAGGGGCTGAGGGCCAGCCACAGGTTCTCCAGGGTTCCTCAGGGCAGGGAGGACTGCAACAGTGTCTGTGGTTCCTCAGTCTTTGCAACAATGTCCTCATTCAGTCAGGGCTGGGCCCCTGGCTTCCTATCAGTGCAACCGCAGCTGTCCGGAGGAGGACGCCAGAGCATGAAGAGCAGACGTTCGGCTGGGGAGACAGGTAGGAACCTTCACCAGGAGGGCTCTGGGACAACCTCTGAAGATAATCTAGGCAGAAAGTTTGCAGTCCCCTAAATTAAGGCACCTAACAACAGCTCACTCCAAGCACAGCTTCCTTCTTTTCATGTAGAACAGGAGCTTCTATTTAACTCTACAAATACGAATCAAACAAGTACCATTTACTCAGCACCTCCTGTGTGTTAGGCAGTAAGCTAGGCAATCCCCATACTCATCGTCATTTTAATTCTTTGGAGCAGGCATAATTATCCCCATTTTTCAGATAAGAAAACTGAAGCTCAAAGAGATTACTGACTTTGCCAAGGTCCTGCAGCTAATAATTGATTTCAGCTGGTACTTTAACCCAGGCTGATGACTCCAAAGCCTGTGATTCTTCTTCTGTATAGGATGTTGTCCCTCCCCGACCCCTTATCCCCCAATTCCACAAAGGTGAAGAAATTATATAGGGGGCCCAAGCCAGTCCCAGGCTCAGTTTTCAGTGAGAGGCAGTGGGTGGCAGTGGGTGTCTCTGCCTGTCTGCTCGAGCTGAGACATGGGTCTCCGCATCCTCAGACTGGGACTTACACCATTGGCACTCTTGCTTCTCAGGCCTTTGGCTTGGGCTGGAATATATACCACCTGCTTTCCTGGGTCTCCATCTTGCAGACAGCAGATCGTGGGACTTCTCAGCCTCCATAATCGCATGAGCCAATTCTTTATAACAAGTCTCATTTTATACATATATATTTTTTCTCTGGAGAACCCTAAGTAATACAGTATCTTGACTAATGCAGTCCAAACAGAAGAATTTCTCCATAAAAGTCAAAGCCGAGGGTGGGGCAGGAAATTGTTTCAGAAGGCAGAACAGACTTCTCACCCTGACCAAGTGTTTTTTTTTGGGGGGGGGGTGGCCTCTTTAAAAGGGAAAATCTCACAGAAAGGTGGTTTGACCAGGGGACAGCCTGGCCTCAGAGAATGGGTGCTACTTAACATCCAACATAAGATTTTCCTAAAGTGACCCTGGCCAGAGAATGGTGTCTACCCAAAACACAGAGTCATTCCTTTATCCAGTAAGTGTTTATTATCTTCCTCCTCAAGAACATTCAATGGCTCCTCAGTCAGTGGCCTCCAGGATAAACTTCAAATTCCTTGGAAAGGCACATTAGGCTTTCTATAATCCAGTGCCCACATCCCTCTCTGGCATTATCTCCTATTTTCCTTCATGCCAGTCCCAAGGGTACTTACCACGTTCCCCAAATATGCCACCCACTTCCACCTGGGCGGTTCCTTCAACCCACATGATGCCCTTCACACCATCCATGCCCGCCCACACCCCACACCTCCATAGATCAAATGCTGTTCCTTGGGCTTTGTATTAGTTCTTATTGCTGTTCATCTCTTTCTCTCCGTACACTGTAAGCTCCTAATGGACAGAAACTTTCTCATTCATCTCCACATCACCAGCATTTATTTGTTTAATAAATGTATTCTGAATTATGTGCCTGCTGTGTAAAGGGCACCATTCTAGGTGCTAGGGATACAAAAATGAATAAGACAAATTGATAAGCCTTCAAAGCTTTCTCCACCATTTAGTGGAGAAAACCAACATGCCCCTCTATAGTTAAAGTGCAACATAGAATGTAAACTAACACAAAAGTTGTAGAAAATATTGCTCTAGTATTCAGAGGAGAGAGAGGTCCTTTGGCCAGGGATACCGGTGAAGCATTCTTGGAAGAGGTGGGATCTGAGCTCAGCCCAGAAAAAGAGTTCAATTAATTAAGATCAGGTGTTGAGAAAGCAAAGCACAAATACCTGGAGACAGGAAATTCAAGGTACGTCTGGTGAATCTTTAGCTTTAAATGCCAGGCTGAGAAATTTGGGGGTTTGGGTTTTTGGTTTTTGGTGGACAGTGGAAGTCACTGAAGTTTTGGGGAAATGGGAGAGATAGGGTGAAAGCAAGGTGGTTGAAAGGTGATGGTGGAGGGTCCTGGGTAAGGACATTGTTACACAACAGAAAGCTTCAGAACACACACAGCTCCAACCACCTCTGCACAAAACATACTCTTCTCTGACGCACCCTACACGTCCCCACGGCACCTCTGAACACTCGCTGACAGCCTGACGTTTTTTCACCTTTTCCACAGTTGCAAAGCTGATGGCTTTCCTAAGGTGCAGGGTCCAAGATGCAGATAGCCTCTTCCATCTCCATCCCTGATAGGCCAGGGCCTGCTGCGTATGTGCCAAAGCAGAGGCTCCTCCCTCTGGGAAGAGAGCAGGTGCCTGCCCCTGGGAGACTGCTTCATGTCATCCCCCCAGTCGCATCTTCTTCTCGCATGATGCGAGGGGAAGCTGAAGACTCCAACCCGACTCCCCAAGTTCTCCTGGGTGCCATCTCTTCTGCTATCCTGATGTCTCCCTGCCCCCAACTCCTTCTTCTCCCCTCCTCCAAGCTGGCTCATCCTCAGACACTAGATGCTGCCTCTGTTTCCCTTTTTGGCTTAGACTGTCATTCCCTCCAGAGTTCATTCCTCACATGATCCCCTAACAATCCCCTCAGAAACCCTAAATTCCCTTTGCTGTACACTGAACGTTTGTGTCCCGCCAAAATTTATATGTTGAAACCTAATCCCCAATAGAATAGTATAATATTTAGAGGCGGGGCTGTTAGGAGGTGATTAGGTCATGAAGGTGGAGACTTCATGAATGGGGTTGGTGCCCTTATAAAAGAGACCCTAGAGAGAGCCCTTGTCCCTTCTGCCATGTGAAGACACAGCAAAAAGATTGCCATCTATGAACTTGGAAACTGCCAGCATCTTGGTCTTGGACTCCCAAGCCTCCAGGACCATGAGAAATAAATTTCTGTTGTTTATAAGCCCCCCAGTCTATGGTATTTTGTTATCGCAGCCTGAATGGACTAAGGCATTACCCTTCCAGCCACTTTCTACCCCAGGAAAGAGATAAGACCTGTGCCCTTTTCTCTCCATCCTTCCCTGGCAGGGAGTTAGGCCTCAATCTTCCATCCCATTGACGGGTTCCAAGGCAAAGACTGACACCAGAATATAAGGGGCTCCCAAACTGAGGCCTTCCAATATCAGGGCTGCAGAGGGAGTCCCAGGGCCTCTCCAAGCCAGACAATTCCCAGTGTAACAGAAGATGTCCCTTATCTAATCACAGCATGGGAGGACTGTGGGAAGCTGAGACAGCCTTTCCCTCTGACAGGTTGGGTGGCAAGGACAGTGACAGTGGTGGCTTGGCAAAGATGAGTGAGCAACCCGGTGAAGAGGCAGCCCTGACCTGGGGTTCTTGCCCCAGCTTTGTCGTGGGCCTCTGGGTGACATTATGGCAGTCACATTCCCTCTGTAGTCTCAGCATCCCTGCCTCTAAACATAAGAGGGTCTCTCTCTTCCAGTTCAAACATCCTGGGAGGCTGTGAGCTAGGGAGTTGAGCCTCCACACACACCTTCATTTTTCCAGTTTTGCTCAGGACCCAGTGGCAAAGGCTGCCCCCTACTTTGGAAAGTGATTGGGGCTACTGTGGGGGTGAAGACAGACATCCAAGGCTCCTGGCTCCACCCATGGCAACAGGAAATCCATGCCTGGCACTCTCTTGTCCCCATATTAGCTCCAAAACAGGGTCCAAAATTCCCAAGGCACTGGTGGGTATTGGATTGTTAATAAAAAACAGTCTCACAGGGCTTTGAAAGTGAATTACTGATAATAGGAACCCAACTCTTTGATTCCTGTGTAGATGTTTCAAACCTTCACCAGATGGAGAATTACATTCCAAAGCCTAGCTCAAAAAAGAAGGGCAATTTCCTCTAAAAGTCCAAGAGGATCAAGCCAATTGTAAATAGGAATACCACCAGGGAAGTGTATTGGTAATTTCCTGGGGCTAGGTGTGGGAAATGAATGGAAGTCTTCTTAGCTGTGCAGCTGCTGACTGCAGGGCCCCCTCACTGAAATTTGGGTCCTAGGTTTTTGTTTAAACTGGGGTACACAGGCACTCATCTAGCTGCACCTCACAACACAGGCTCTACTGGAGAAGGAGGCCCTCTGCCCTGTTATTTGAGCCTGCTCAGAGCACCCTGACCCGAAAAGGTACCCCACCTCATTTTTCCAGGGTACCAGAAGGGAGCCTGGGATTCTCTGTTAAGAGGAACAAAAGAGAGCTCCTTTGACCCCCAGGAGGGACCACAGGCTGTGATGGGTACAGACATGGAGAAGGCTTCCCTGCAGCTGGGTAAAGCTCATTGGGCCTTCTTTTATGTGTAGCTTGGTGCGGGGTTCATATCCATTCTCTCAAGGCATTTTCACCTCAACCGAGAGAGGAAAGCAGAACAAGAATTTTGACCTCTGTTTTACTGGTGAGACTACCAAAGCTCAAAAAATGTAATTGCAGGGGCTTCCCTGGTGGCGCAGTGGTTGAGAGTCCGCCTGCTGGTGCAGGGGACGTGGGTTCGTGCCCCGGTCCGGGGGGATCCCACATGCCGCGGAGCGGCTGGGCCCGTGGGCCATGGCCGCTGGGCCTGCGTGTCCGGAGCCTGTTCTCCGCAACAGGAGAGCCCACAGCGGTGAGAGGCCCACCTACCGCAAAAAAAAAAAAAAAAAAAGTAGTTGCTTCAGGCCCCTCATAGCTGGAAAGCAGCCAGGTGGATTTCAAACTCCTGGTCTAGTTTTTCTTCTCCTATGCTACTCTGCCCCTCTGTCTTTCCTGGGGTGCCTCACAGCCTGGAAAGCAGTTAGCCCTTTGCTTTCCGAATATCAAAGGACAAATGTGATAAACACTCCCCAAGGTCCAGACAGCTCATCTGCCCACAGGGCTGCTTCAGGGCCCTATCTAATAATCTAACCAGCCTCCCTGTTCCTGGTGCTCCATTAGCCTGGCAAAGCCCACATGTGTGCAGGGCCAAGCTCTGCCCTCTGTGCAAACATACTTGCAGCGTCAGGCTGTCTTAAAGGACATTTTCACTGAGCTGATCTTCCAGTTTTAGCCACAGAAGGGATGAAAGCCTAGGAGAGGCCCTCACAGCCTTGGCCCTCCTTTACCCACTGAATCAGTGAGGGAGATCGGCCCCTCACACCTGCCCCTGCTTTGCTTACACTGCAGGGCCTCTCAGCAATCCCATTGGCCTGCAGGGCAGACGTCATTGCGCAGTGGGGAAGTAGGGCTGGGAGAAGGGAAGGGAAGAGAAGGGAAGTGCTCTTGACTCTACCGTGGTGTTTCAGGGGTGGTGACTAAGAAACAGGAACCTCCCAACTAGTCTAGCGTTTTCTTCCCTGCACCAGACACCACGGCCTTCTCCACCAGCCTAGGCTGCTTCCTTGGCACTGTGGGTGTGGCTCTACTCCCGGCTTGGCTTCTGGGGTTTTCCACTGTACCAGAGCCACTTCGAACAAGCCCTGGCTTGGGACTGGCAGCTTGGCGGAGAGGCCTCGCTCAGCAGGAGGCCACACCCCAGCCACTGAAGCCACAGGATTGCAGGAGGCCGCTTCAGCAGAGCGCTGTCCTCACAGAGCTCCCGGCCTCAGCCTCCTCTGCAGCCCCCTCGGCTGCAGGCTCATGGTGTCACGGAGTCTCCCCCCAGGCTGAGCTAGTTCTCCAGCAACCAAATTTCTCCTCCTCATTTCCTAAGGGAGGCTGCCTGGCAGCCACAGATGGGCACAGCCTGTGCCAAGATCTCCATGGTAACCAGGGGCCACAGCTTCCTGCCTTGGGCGACGATCCAGAGCGAGCACCCTTGGCAGGGCTCCCTTGCAGACTCCAGTGGGGCTGAGTGTCATTCGGGCCCATCACACCCCACTGTCGTGCCTGGAACTTAGGAACAGCCTAGGGAGGAAGCCCAGCTGGGTTTCCCTGGAAGACTTCAGACGCAGCAGGAGTTCTCTGAGAAAAGTCTTGAAACGGGGCAGGCTAGGAAGGCTCTTCTTTGGAGTCCACCCACTCCTTCCCACATGGAATTGATTTCTCAGGGCAGGCTGTGGGGCTCTGGTGGTAAACCTTCCTTAGGGTAATGGGTGAAAGTTGAAAATTGCAGTGTGTTAGTTGCCTTTAGACTTTGCTCTCCCTGGCAGAGGAGGTGCTGGTGATGCAGGAGATAGTTTGCCATGGATTAGGCAAGAATCCCAGGTCCTTGTTACCCCTACCCCATAAAGTGGCCCCTGAGGCGTTTGAGGGGCTGGCAGGCTCTTAACCAGGGTGGGTGTTTATCAATGTGGAGTCAAAGTGACAGGGAAGGTAGGGTGGGTGCCCTGGGAGCAGAGATGGAGCTAAAACTCACTGCCTCAGTGTCAAGAACTGGGGCGGCCTCTTCAGAGAGATTCCGTTTCCAGGAGAAAACCAAATCAGAATGCCAAGTGGAACCGCTCCTGGTATGACGCGCTCCTCCTCTCAGCCCTCTGTGCGCATCTCCGAGGGCGGCGGGGGGTGGGGGGAGCGGGGG
>NW_020175186.1:511337-605191 GCF_003031525.2 Neophocaena asiaeorientalis asiaeorientalis | reverse complement strand
GGGGAACCTGAAATTCAGTTGTGTGGATAGTGGACCGGGCAAGGTTCATAGCCTTCCCTGCACCCTGGGGCAGTCCCTCTCCAGTTCAACTTCTTTTCCCAGTCTCTGAGGGGAGTTCGGTTTTTGCTCAACTTGTGCCTTGGGCTTTTGTGATGCAGAATCAATACCTGGTTGGGGAAGACTGTATATTTGGACTGGTAGTGGAAGGGAGGATTTGGGTCTACAGGATGTTAATCTGTATAATAAAGAGGAAGAGAAAATATCTCAAGGGAATTTCGGAGGCAGTGGAGGTGGGAAGACTGGAAAAGGGTTGCCTTAACTTCTGCTGACTGATGAAGGGAGATTTGAGAGTAAGGAGAATTCTTGGTCAATGCTGCTATGGACATCACTGTCGTCTCCACTCTCACTTTGCCAAAGGGTGAGCCTGGGATTTGAGCTATTTTGAAATTACTTGTGATGCTGAAGGGTACTTCCTAGTCAGTGCTAGGACACCAAACCTCGCGGGTGCAGACTTTCTGAGCGTTGCAATAATAATCACTCCCATGTTTATTGAACATTTAATATGTACGTCCCCAGCACTCCTACTAAACCCTTTAAAAGCACTGTTTAATCTTCACAACTGCCCTGTGGAGTAGGGCACATCATTACTCCCGTTTTCCAGAAACAGAGTTTTGGGGAGGTGAAGGCACTTGTCCAAAGTCACACAGCCAGATGTGCTATAGCCAGGCTTCAAAGACATGAAAGCCAGGTGGCATCTGGGCAAGTTCTCTGCAGGGAGACCAGGTGCAGCTACTGCCCGTGACAGCAGGGACAACGGGGAGTTCCTCTCAGGAAATTGCTAGGTCACGCTGAAGAGGGCTCTCTGTGGAAGCCGCAGCCTCTCACTGACCTAATGAAGTAGAAAATCAACGAAGTTGACACCAGGCACCGCTCCATGGAGGCTGCTCCCTCACTGCTCTGAGCAGCAGGCGTGCGCCGGGGGCTGGCGTGATCATCTCGGACAGCCCCTGTCAGTCTGTTTTCCTGCCATTTTGTTAGTCCTGGGACAGAGACGTTGGGGGAAACAAAGCCCAGATTGACCCTTTCCGAGGAGGGCCCTGTCTATCTTTCTGTCCAGGCCTTTCAGAAAACAGACATCCCTGCAAACTCCTCCACTTGGAGAGATATTCTCCACATCTCCTAAGGGACAAGGAGGGGCAGATGGCAGAGCCTCCATCTGTACTGCATTCCTCTGCTGCACCCAACTTACTGTCCTTCAGGAAGAGGGTCTCCATGGGAACCTCAGCTTTGGGAGCCAGTCAGGTTCAAACCCTGACATGACTCCTACTGCCTGTATGTTTCTGGGCAAGTCACTTTCTAAGCCTTATGCATCTTTGAAATAGGAAAAACAAGGAAATAGCTCAATAAACCATATTCCTATCTCAGGAAATGAACTGAGGAGAGAGGCAAGTTTGTGGTCACTGCTCTGACCGTTTGTTTTATCTATTTCAGACTCTAATTGGTTCAGAGCATTCTTCCTGGCCCTGCACCCAGGCCGAGCCTGACCCCTTCCTCAGGTGAGGATCTTCTAGAACCTGCACATAATGACTGCTTTATCCAACCTTTTTTTTTTTTAAGATACTTTATTACCTAGTACTAAAATTGGTTGTATATACAAGGCTGGGCTGGCCTGGGAGGGGCTACAAGTTTCCTAGTTTTTTATGGCACACTTAGCTTATGATGTAAAGTACATGGTTGTTTCTGGCCACCCTACGCTGGCTGGTCTCTGCCCCTTGCATGGATTCAGAAAGGCAGCCCCTGCCCACGAGACCCTGGCCTCCTTCGGTTTTGTTTCTCTCACAGTTTGGAAAGAGAGGCAGCCATGCAATGTCCAGACAGCAGCAGGGTGAGGCCCATGTTTCCAGGGGACAGGCCTGCTGTCGTCTTTCCCTCAGTATGGCTCTTTGCATTGGCCTCACACTGCTCTGGGTTTGACTCCTGATTCCACCACTCACTATGAGAACTTGAGCAAATTATTTCCTCTCATGGGGCCTCTGTAGAATGGGGATAATACCATTTTCATAGGTTGTTGTGAGGTTTAAATGTAAAGCACCCGGCACCCAGTAGGTGCCCAATAAATGTTAGCTTCCTTTTCGATCCCTGGGGGGCAATCTGGAATGTTGAAATGAAGATACTTCTGGGAAGCTCTCAAGAGTCCCGATCTAAGAAGAGGGATGGCCTCCAGGAGCTGGGAGAGACCTTTGATACCACCTGTTTCCCCACCTGCGCTGCCTCATCTGGGCTGGAGCTGTGCCAGGGGCACTTCTGAGACAAGCGATCGGCCTCCCTGAGGCTGAGAATTGAATGCTCTGTCAGTGACCAGCCCCTCCCATGTGCTCACCCTGCATCTCAGAGCCGCAGGAGCAAAGGTGCAAAGAAGGGGGCTCTCTGGGGGCAGAAATGCAGCTCTAAAGAGGGAGGCAGTTTCTAAAGGCCAGCTTTGCTCTTCTAGTGCCCACACTCTGCAACTCACAACTGGCTAACTCCAACCAGGCCCGAAGGATTTCTATGTCCATTTCACAAAAACAAACAGTGAGATGCCCACACTGGACAATCCTTAGTTTCCATTCCAGCTGGGGGAAGAGCACAGGCCCTAGGGCTTTTTTTTTTTTTTTTTTGCAGTACACAGGCCTCTCACTGTTACAGCCTCTCCCACTGCAGAGCACAGGCTCCGGACGCGCAGGCTCAGCGGCCATGGCTCATGGGCCCAGCCGCTCCGCGGCACGTGGGATCTTCCCGGACCGGGACACGAACCCGCGTCCCCTGCATCGGCAGGCGGACTCTCAACCACTGCGCCACCAGGGAAGCCCCCCTAGGGCTTTTTTAAGAAAGAAATGTGCTTCTTAAGTCTCCTTTCTGGATCATGTAGCACTAGCTAGCTGCAACTCAGCAGCATTGGTGTTTAGCAAGTATCAGTCATTGTCACAATGTTTGCCATTCCTGAATAGCACCCATACTACTCTATTCAACGTGCTTCTTTAAATTGACTCCCTATTTTACTTAGCTTCATCCCTAGCAAAAATGTGCCTGATATGCCAGTTACATTAAATATATATATATATACACACATTAAAATATATAACTATACAATTAGAAATTTGAAATGCTCAGTCATCTGATATTTACTCAACCCCCTGCAGGTGTGCTAACCACACTTTAGAAAACACTGGGCTAGTGAACAGCTTAGCAGTGGGATCATGTGATATGCTCACACACACACCAGGGGAAAAAGCACGAGCTCAGTAACTTTGGCGTGCTCTATGACAAGGAACGGAGGATAGCTACTAGGGGTTTGGGTTGTGGACAAAGAATGCTGCTTGACAAATCAGTAAACAAAGGATGTTGTGGCCATCAAGTCATCGGCCACTGCAGTCACCCCCAACGGTGCACCCTGAGTGGATTCAGGATGGAAAAGAACAGTATGCTGGCCCTAGATAGCTGAGATGCCTATCAAAGGAATGATTTCAGTGAGCCCAGACTCTTGCACATTCCCATACAGAGAAGAGCGCTAAATTCATTAACTTGAGATGTTTGTTTTTTCTTTAATTAGCAGAAACCTTTTGATGTTCAACTACCTGGTTTGTTTTTGCAAAACTCTTATATATGCTGGCTCCTCCCTTACCTCTTCTGAAGGATCCTTCAGAGCTATATGAGAGGCTGTCTCTCGGGCTTAAGTCCTCAGTATGTCTGCCGAATAAAACATAAGTTTCAACTTTTAGGTTGTGCATTTTTTTTCAGTCGGTTTAGAGCAGTCATCTTATGGGGCCTTTAGTCATGAAATGGTGAGCATTCACCTCGACACTAAAATAACCACGAGTCAACACTAGTGGATCTCTGGTTAAACGTGGCAGATTGAACTCATACGTTTATCTTAGTTCCTTCCCCAAATCTTACTAAAATAATGGGAAAAGAACATACAAACATATAATCACACAACGACCAAGAGACTGGAAGAGGAGACAACCGCAGCTGAGGTCTGTCAACCACATTTTAGAAAGCTGAAATCAGTGTGACTGACACGAGAGTGAAATCTAAGGGGCCACAGAGGGAGGTGGTGAAGAGATGGAAGCTGATTTGCACTAGATGGGCTCAGGAGCTGGAGGGAGCAAGTTCTATGGAAGATAGGAGTACAGTGTGGGCCTGAAACAAGGGATCTAAGAGACTGGAGATTCCCGGATTCCTTCCCCACCTGCGCAACAAAATGACTGCCTCTTGCCTCCACCCTCACTGAAAATAAGGGGTTTACTCTTTGGGGAAATGCAATCAGGACGCAAGCAAAGTGGTGAGAGGCACTGGCGCATAAGAGAATGTCTATAGACAGAGAACCCCCTTCCTGAGGCAATTCCCAGAAAGCTAGTCTCCAGGCTTATACTCCCAGGTAGAGACACAGCGGCTCCTTCTCTGGAGACTGAATGGTCTCAGAGAAAAGTTCCCCAAATACTGACATGTGAGAGACCTGGCTGGCAAAGCGGCTTCCCCCCAGTTACCCCGGTGGACATCCTCTATTCGACAGACCTGGCTGTGCACATGGAGCTTCTAATCCACGTTAAATAACTTGCTCAAATATAAGGGCCAGCTGAAGGGTTTTACAGTCTGTTCAGAGTTTGGAGTGAAGTGGCCATAGGAGTGTTAGAAGATCGAGCCAGCTGCAAACTGTGGTGAAAGAAAAGTTGGTCAAGAAAGTTAAGGGAACCTTAGTACCCTGCTCAGCTGTGATGCTTGATATCTTCTATTTGCCCTGCAGGTCCACTCTCTTCTTCTCCACCCTGCTCTGGGTTCTGAGGGGCTGACCTGAAGCAAGCACACAGCAACGGTGCCCTTTGCCTTCCCTGCAGAGACTGGGGGAGAGGGAAAGTGAGATGGAGCCCTCCCTGTGGGACTGTGGGTGGTTTGTGTCCCTTAACTCCTGTCAGGGTCTCTTCTCTCCTGGTAACCACTTCTTTCCGTCGCCTCATCAGGCCTAGGCCTGGTAACTAGGATACTGCACTGTAACTTATGGTTTCTCTCTACTCTGCCTACACTTTGGAAAACTATCCCTTTATTAATCTCCTTAAATCACCCAATTTGAGGGTGCCATTTATTTCCTGCCAGGACCCTGACTGAAGCACCAAACAATATTCACATTATCAAAACGTGAACACTGTTGATCATCAAAAAACCGTGAACTATGTTGGGAGGCTGGAGAGAGGGAAATGGGAATAATGATAAGAACACTAAATCCTTAATGACCATTAATAGTGGAGAATAACAAAATTGATAAATTGAGAATGGTATAATATAAGCTAAAAGAGTTGAAAGTGATTAATTCTGTGATGAGGGAAGTTGGTGGATTTGATGTTTTGGTATGCACCTTTTAGTGTTGATTTTTTAAATTATGAGCATGAATAACTTTGCTAAAAAACAAAATTAATTTTTAAAAAGTAAAATGTCAGGAGAAAACGGGACAGCGAAGGTCCGTTGAATTCTTCTGAGGACCCAGCACATAACAGAGGCTTAGGCACCAACAGCAGAGTTGGAGCCTGGGTGGCCCTCCCTCAGGGCTTCAAATCCAAGAATCTGTGTCCGTCACTGCACTTCAGGAGAAGGAAGCAGTCTCCCAGCCTCAGAGCCACATGTGCTTGTCAGTGTGTGGCCTGATAGCACAGATCTCCCTTTCTCCGTTATTTAGAGCAGGGAGAAAAGAAAGTTCCAGCCTGCCTGAGCAGGGTGGGGAGGCAGTAAGGCGATTAGAGAGAGAAAGGTCAATAGTTCGCAGCTGCACAGATTTGCTTTGAAGAGCTGAGCCTGAATCTTAGCTCTCCACTCTCAAATTGGAGTCAGGGTATTTAGGCAAGTCATTTCACCTTTCCGAGACTCAGTTTTATTAAGTTCCATGAAGGCACAGTCTATTCTACCCATCATCTAGGACAGTGCCTTTTCCTGACCCGGAGATTTTATACGGTGGGGTCTGTAGACTGATGTATAGTAGGAGCTTGATAAATAATTGTTGAGTGAATCCTAAGGATTAAGAATGTACATATAACATGGCAAATATCTAGCAAATAGATCTAATAAATATTAGTTTTTTTCCCTTACTCTCTGGTCCCTATCAATGTTGATATTTTATGCTAGCCTGAGTCAATAAGCTTTGAGCTGAAGCCAGGTAAAGGTAAATAATAATAAATGGTATGAAGAACAATTATTGAGTGCTTAATTTGTGCCATGCAGTATTCTAAGCACTTACATTTATTAGCTTATTCAACCTTCACAATAAATCTGTAAGTACGCTTATTACGCCCATCTTAAAAGTGAGGAAACTGAGGCATGAAGTGATGAAGTAACTGCACAACTATTAAGTGGCAGGGTTGGGATTTGAACCCAGGTAGCTCAGCTGTAGAGCTTGAGCGCTTTCTCGTTGACTAGATTTTTACTAACCTATTCATGTAACACAGAAAATTGATCACTATTATGTTTTTAAAGAAATTCCGTCTTGCCTAACTAAGCTATACTTGTGATATGCAACTGTCCAGATGACAAATCACCATGTTTAGGTCTGGGGATGTGCTCCCTGAAGCCTGTTAGTGACCTTGTTTTGAAGAGAAACCCCTTCACCTGTTTTATCAAGTTTCAAGGTTGCTCTCCTGCTAACTCAGCATATTTTCAACCTGTTTTTCTTTGATCCCAACCTCTATTTTTTCCTCTTAATTTTTATTGGAGTATAGTTGATTTACAATGTTGTGTTAGTTTCAGGTATACAGCAAAGTGAATCAGTTATACATATATCCACTTTTTTAGATTCTTTCCCCATATAGGCCATTACAGAGTATTGAGTAGACTTCCCTGTGCTATACAGTAGGTCCTTAATAGTTATCTATTTTATATATAGTAATGTGTATGTCAGCCCCATCTCCCAATTTATCCCTTCCCCTGCTTACCCCCAGTAACCATAAGTTTGTTTTCTACATAGATCCCAACCTCTATTTTTACAAAAAAATTTTAGCAAGTACTTAAAAGATAACAGGATGTGCTTCCCTTCCCCTTCTCACCAAAAAAAGGGAAAGTTTCCCTAAATATCAAACATAAGATATGAAATGAAACATTAATTTCAAATGAATTTTGGATTCTAATTTACAGTATCTTTTAACGTACAGTTGTCTCTTGACCTATATTTTACATCCCAGGGAAGAACACAGAAACGTTCTCCTCACGTTCTCAAAAGAATGGAATTTATTTCATAAATACTGCAACTGAAGTGTGAAATCAGTTATAAGCAATTTTATATGTATATTTTAAAGTAATCTGGAGAATGCAGGGCACCACAAAAACGTGACTATTAATACATCTATTAAAGATAGGCCATGAAAATTAGATTTGGGCAGTTTTTTTGGGTGTAAAAGTACAAAAGTAAGCACCTTTACTGTTCTTTGAGGAAATTTTCTTCCATTTAGATTTCTAAACAGTGAAATCGAGAAGATGCTGCCTTTCACCGTGTGGCTCAGTGAAAACCTGTATCAGCATTAAGGACAGCACTCACCCAGCACATGTCATGTGTTGGGCTCTGCTCCAAGTGCCCTATATATACTCTATTTGTTATCCTCACAGTAATCCTATCAGTTAAGTACTATAACACTCACTTTACAGATGAAGAAGAAACCAAGGCACAGATTAAGTAGTCACACATCTAGTGAGCTACGCAGCTGGGATTCGAACCCAGTGTAGGTCCAATGACCGTGCTCTAATGGCTCCGCTACACCATGTCTCTACTGCTGCTGAGGCTGCAGTCAATTCTGGGAGGGCCTGTTATAACACTACTTTTTCTCTACTTTTTATAGTAGAGAAATCCCAAAAATTCCAAGGAATTTTTGCATTCAGGCCAGACATAGCCTGTTCTTATGGATAACCAGGTGCCAGAAGTATCACACTAATGGATAAGATCAAAATTCATAAAAACTTAGCTT
Source organism: Neophocaena asiaeorientalis asiaeorientalis (assembly GCF_003031525.2). Taxonomy (NCBI): domain Eukaryota; kingdom Metazoa; phylum Chordata; class Mammalia; order Artiodactyla; family Phocoenidae; genus Neophocaena; species Neophocaena asiaeorientalis. The sequence goes on along the minus strand of NW_020175186.1, from coordinate 597,215 downwards.
ACAGAAATGGGACCATGAATGGGTTCTCTATGGAGAAGAGCCCCATTGTCAGGGCTTATCTTAAAGGGTATAAATGTGTGCACAGGTGTTTCTTTGCTAGAAAAATCTTAGATTGTAGGTTAGAAAAATAATTTTAAGCACATAGAAAAATGTCCAGGAGAAAATACACTAAGCACTACCTCAAGAGAATGAGATTTGGGGGTAAGGATACAGAAACATCTTCTATTATTTTATATATGTCAGTACTATTCAAACCTTAAAAATATTATACTTTTGTAATAATTTAAAAAATGGACATTAATGGTCAGTGATTTTGTATTTGTCATTCCTTTTTCACTGCTCTGTTCACCACTTAGGTCCTCGAACCAGAAAGATGTAACTCTGAGTAATAAAGGTCTTTGAATTCTAATACCTAGTGAACCTGAATTTGACATGAGGGAGGGCAAATCCAGTGAGGTAAGTATAGACATTTCTGTGATTATAACTAGCATGTAGTTGAGTTTTGTTTTTCAATCCAATCTGACAATCTTTGTCTTTTAGAGTGTTCAGTCTGTTTCAATTGCTAGTAAGTTGGGTATAAGTCTACCATCTTGCTATTTCTATGACTACAGATCAGTAAAATTTTAAATTTAAGCCAGTTTAGGGACTTCCCTGGCAGTCCAGTGGTTAAGACCCTGCAGTGGGGATGCAGGTTCAATCCCTGGTCAGGGAACTAAGATCCGGCAAGCCGTGCTGTGCGGCCAATAAGCAAATAAATAAATAAATAAATACAAGCCAGTTTATCTTATGCTTCAACCTCAGCCTACTTTCCTTTTTAAAGAGAATTCATTTTTATTTATTTATTGGCTGCGCGCACAGCTTGTGGGATCTTAGTTCCCTGACCAAGGATCAAACCTGGGCCCACAGCAGTGAAAGCACCAACTCTTAACCACTGGACTGCCAGGGAACTGCCTTCGGCCTACTTTTGTTATCATTCATCCCAACAAACACAGCAGGTTACCAGATGGCCAGAGAGGGTGTAGGTTTTTCATGCTGTTTTGTTAGTGGGAGTGGAAAGAGCTGGATCGCTGGCTCCACCTCAACAGGTATAATTCCATGTTTGTCATAAATATTAGGGATTCTACAAAAGACTATGAAAACAGGGCTCTGTGGTTACAAAGTTTGAATTCCAAGGTCTTTTCTGTGACTTAAATACACACCCAATCGAGGATATGGACTACAAACTAAGGCTGATCACCCCTGAACCAGGTTCTAGGCAATGCTCCAGCTCTGGACAGTTTAAGAGCTGAAAATAATTAAGACTCCCCTGGCCTCAGGAACTGGGAAAACAGCTGAGTCTTGAAGAAGCTAAATTGGGAAAGGGCAGAGGTAATGCACTGAGAACTCCCATGCAAGTTCTGACACTGGAAATAGCAAATCTAAGTTTAAAACGGGCAGCTTTCCATACGAGGGCCACTGTTGGCTCCAGATGATATATGCACCAATAGGAAATCACTTTCTGGATTAAACCCTCAGCCTGGGTGAGTGGCTTACCCGCCTAAGTTACAGGTGTTTAAGCAATCTTGTTTTCCAGACTAAAGCAGATGTCACAAAGTATCCTACTCATTTTGCAGTGTTAAGTCCAAAGTATACTAGCACTACTGATTTTATGTTTTTCCAGGAGAAACTCATTTTCCTAAGGCATGACATGCTTTCACTATACTATTGTATTTTGCAGCCCTTTGGGCTAATGGGACCCACTAGGCAGAATAAGCCCATAATGTGATTTGCAGTAAAAGAAGTACAGAATAGAATTGGAGGCAGGAATGACTGATGGGGCAGTCAAAGGAAAAACTATGCAGTGGAAGCCTGCGCTGGGGAATAAAAGCTTCCAACTTCACAAGCATCTAGTCCCATCTCAGTGACTGCAGAAGCTTAGCAGTTTAGAGTAAGCTCTGACACTTACTGGGGTAAATTACTTAACATCAAAACCATTTCTAAAGGTGCTAGGAACAGTACTGGTTTATCGCAGCTCTCAATCACCAGCGGCTGCTATCATTTTCCACAATGTGAAGGTGGGGCCATAGTAGGTCTAAACAGCTGCCAAAGTTCATTTTGAAAGGACTCCAAGGATCAAGTATTTCAAATATAAGCTGGACTTGAAAGTGAGAGCTACCTCTGGTGAAATCCCCCTTAAGTCCTTCATTCCTTATGAGACTTAATCATACACCGTAATGAAAGTCTTTATTCAGTTCCCTCTTCTATTTACCAGAATTCCACTTTAATTTGGACCTAGTTTCCAGTCTGGATTGTTCCAAAGCCTTCTAGGTTTTGGCATCCCCAACTGCTGGACTCTTAATCCAACAAAACAAACAGAACAAGCAAAATACCCTCAGAAAAACAACTCATGTGCTTAAAATTTTCTCCAGGTCCCCCATGCCTAATGGGTAAGGTCTGAATTTCTTATCTTGGCCTTACAAAGCCATCTGAAACCTGAATTAAACTGATTTTCCCAGCCTCTTCACTTCCAACTCTCCAATCCAACAAACACTCTTGTCCCAACACGTGTGTGTGTGTGGGTCTTTCAAAGTCTTCACATCTTCATCATGCACTTCCATGTTCAACCTTCAAGGCTTAGGTAAAATGTTACTTCTTTAGTGAAGCCCACCCAATTCCCCCAATGGTTTCTTCCTTCAGGTTCCATTGTATTTATCACTTAATCTTTAACAGAGCACTCAACAGAGCATTTTATTTCTTTACGTCTGCCTTTCCCAGACATGCTCTTTCTTCTGTTTCAAACATGTTTCTATCTGCTCGATTGCTACTGCTTATAGAGTAGCTGTGGAAATACTCATTTGAAATGCACTTTGTACCACTGTGAAGTGTAACCCACCCCTACTGAACCGATCTGAAGGAGAAGTGGGGCGGCTGAAGCAGAAGAATGATGCTGCTACTTTCCTTTTACTGGTTCAAAGTCTGAACAGGCTGAAAACCTGTTGTAGCCATTTCATGAAAGATAACCAGCTTGCATAATGGCTTAAAAAAATGAGTAGCTCTCGAGCAGCCCACCCAAGTAAGTACCACACATAAGGAGAATCCACAAGATGTGTTACAGTTAAAAGAGTATCTATAAAAAGTTTTACTTTTTTCTGTAATTTTTAATATAAGACATCTAAAGTCTTAGATAAACGGTGAGTTGATACTATCAGGAACAAAATATGGCACAGATTCCAAAAACAAATCTTTTTTTTTTTTTTTGCATTTAGGCTTTGCAATGATTATCAATTCGCCAAGGACCGTAACACTCAGATACTGGAGAAAAAGAGATATGAGAAACATCTTTTATTTTTTCTAAAGAGGTGAAAATAAGTAAGATTTCTTATATCTCTCACTCATAAGATTTTTAAACTCTTAAAAATGCAATTTCTTTTCAAAGCACATGCCATCTTAAAAAAAATCTTAGCAATGTACATTTGCACTCAAAGAAAAACATGCAGCGCATTGTCCTCTGACAAAATTCTGCATAAAAACCCCACACAACTTTCTGCAAATATGTCCCCTCTTTATCTTTTAGGGACTCCAAACCACAAACATTCAGTGCAATATTTATTGTTTCTTATTTCCGTAGGAAACACAGGACCAATGATGTCTTCTGACTACAACTGTTTCCGGATGGCTGAGCAACAGTCTCCCTCTGCTTTATTTTAAAGTACTCTCTTTAGCTTGCTGATGTAAGGTACAACTAGAATTCAGCAAAACTTGAGGATCCAAGTGGAAGATGGAGGAGAAATACTTAAGGTGTACCCTGTGCCATAAACTTAGGAAAAAAATTTACACAATAACAAAACAAAACCAAAAATCCTCAGATTTTATCAATGCACCCTTTTAAAAAGTTTTTTTTTTTTTTAGATTCCTGAAAGCAGCTTAATGTGAATCAAAAGCAGTTCCTGAGTAACTGCTGTAAACAGTGTCTTTTTAAAATATATATATATATATATATTTGCAACTTAGCTCATTTTGGTTCTGCCTTAATTTACCTCCCTAGCTTTTAGTTTAATCCTAGTTCCCTTCTTTTCAGTTCTCAATGTGCAAGTACAATAGCATCAGCTCCGAGTCGGCATGGTACAGATGTTTCTTGTCACTTCTGTGTGATCACCTGCATGTCTGACAGGCCAGGTTTCCAGAGTCACTGCAGGTTACAGTTCTCTCAGTCTCACAGAACCTGTGAGAGCCACGGACACTTCACGTTTTCTTCATCAGACGCCGTGACTGCCACGTGTGGAGCTTGTTGTAAGCTGTCTGGAGCATCTCCTCTATGTGACTTACCAACTGAAAAACATAGCAAGACACTTACGCAACAATGGTAAAGGCTGGGGAAGTTACTGCTTCTGATCCAGATCTGGCACATACTTCAGTGCTGTTCCCAAGCTCTTTTTTGTTTCTCCAATGAGGTAACATGCAAGCCCTCTGTGAAAGTGTTATCAGACACATTTTGTATAGAAAGGTAAGAGGGATGGTGGGGTATAGTAGAGGCTGGAAATTCACCTGCTTTGCCTGCACTGTATGTCTGCCCTGTCAGTAACCAGCCATAGGACAACATGAAATCCTGGGTTCTAGGCTTTAGTTTCTTTTGTCAAATGAGAAAGGTGAACTAAACTGGTGATTTCTAGATATAAACATTAGCCTCTTGACTAAGATCAAGAGGGTAGCATCAACACTAACTTAGAGAAAATTTGAAAAATGCCCCACTCCCCTGAAGATTCTGAGGCAGCAGGTCTGGGATGAGACCCAGGAATCTTTTGATTTTCAAAAGCTCCTCCACTTAATTCTGCTGCACAGGCAACCTTGTGAAGCACTTTTCTATGTTCTCTAGAGTCTTTTCCAGGTCTAACACTTCAGGATTTCAATGTAACTCAGCAGATTACAGAAAAATCTAAATGGTCTCAAAGCTTCGCACAAGTATTATGTCATGCCTTAGGTCAGGACTACGTATCTTGAGCAGAAAAAAATTTTACCCTCGTCACAGACATAACTAGAAGTCAAGGACCACACTGAACTAAGCTGATAAAGACTCCTAAGGCAGAGTGTCTTTGGATTATCTGTTTCCTCGGAAGTGGACAGTGTAATTGACATGGTTGGAAGTAAAAGTCTTATGAAAAGTCTGCAGGTCAATTTTGGCAGTATGGGGACAGAGACCAGAAGTCCTAAATCCTTGTAGCATGCCAATAACTTAGATTCAATCTGAGGTAGTTAAAAACAAAATAAACTCTTATTTACCACACCTGTTATCACTATGTGTGTGTGTGTGTGTGTGTGTGTGTGCGCACGCACGTGCACAAGGGGGAGTGTTATGTTACTTACTTCTGTCTGGGAACTACACTGCTCCATAGGCTGCAGTGGCTCCACAGAACCAGTTGGAAGAGATGAACGCCACAGCCTCCTGTAAGGCTGCACATGGCCTCAGAATCCTTTTGACTATAGTGCTCCAGGCAGTGACAGTCAATTGAGAAGGCACATAAACTGAAATCTACTTGTCACCCTTGCTCTGCTGTGGGAAGACACTTCAAGCTTCTTTTCTGATTATAAATAACATTGTTATATTTTAAGAAAAACCACTTAGAATGTTTAGGGAATAAAAACTTACTAAAAATATTACTGATGAAGATTTTTCAACTTTCAACTGTAAAACTTGTTTTGATTATCCTACTCACTGAAACACTGAACTCTTAAGTTTGTACATACTACTTTTTTCCCTGTCACCTCTGAGAAGACTTGCATTAACACACAGAGAAACAATCTTGTGTGGTTGCTCTAGCCTTCCATTAAAAACAACGCTAAAAATCCTGGGCATAAGGTGACACTTCTCACTGCCTTACCCACTGCCATGCCCTGCTGTCAACCACGGAAGCTGAAGGCAGATCATAATCCAGGAACTGTTCAGCTTACTTTCATAGAATGGCAATTCTACCTTCCTCTGCATTGCTACATTTGTACTTGCTACTCAGGTTTTCAAAATAAATACCTTTAGGAACATACATATAGGTTGTAAATCTATAAAGAAAAGCATGTAGGTGATTATTACAAATCCTGGTTAGTCATGGCCTTGAGAGAGTGGGACAGGGACACTCAGGGTACTGGTTCTATTTTTACCATGATTGGTGGGTACACAAATACTTACTTGTTTTACTATTTAAAAGAGCAAATATATTTTATACACTTCTGAATGTATGATACATTTTACAATTAAAAAACTATTCCTGGGACTTCCCTCGTGGTCCAGTGGTAAAGAGTCCGCCTTACAATGCAGGGGACACAGGTTTGATCGATGGTCAGGGAACTAAGATCCCACATGCCACCGGGGAACTAAGCCCGTGTGCCCACGCACCACAACTAGAGAGAATCCCGTGCACCGCAAGGAAGAGCCCGCGGCGCCACAACAAAAGATCCCGCATGGGGCTTCCCTGATGGCGCAGTGATTGAGAGTCCGCCTGCCGATGTAGGGGACACGGATTCATGCCCTGGTCCAGGAAGATCCCACATAACGCGAAGCGGCTGGGCCCGTGAGCCACGGCCGCTAAGCCTGCGCGTCCGGAGCCTGTGCTCCACAACGGGAGATGCCACAACAGTGAGAGGCCCGCATACCCCCCCCCAAAAAAAAAAAAGATCCCGCATGCTGCAACTAAGACCTGATGCTGCCAAAAATAAAATAAATAAATGCTCTTAAAAAAAAAAAAAAAAAAAAGCAGCCTTAAAAAAACCAAAAAACCCCCCAGTATTCCCAGCAACAGAAAAAAAACAACATATATACTCATTTACAGGAAAACAAAGTAAATTTCATCATTTTACTACACAGAGAAAAATATTAGGCCAAAATTAAATTGTTGCCTTACATTTGTGCTTAAATACTGTCTCCGAATTTTTTCTTGGAATGGGCAGAGTTTTGTAACTTGGAATCGTTCCAAATTACTTTTCATTTTCACTACCTAAAAAAAGATGAGAGAAATAACGAATTACAGACTCTCAAAGAACCTACAGGGATCAAGAGAAAAACACACATAAGGTTTCTTTTTCTTTCTTCTTCTTTTTTTGAAGATTAACTGGCTCCACCAGGCAGAGAAGCAATATCGAATATATTCAGATTCTTTTGGTTTATAATTCATATCCTTCCTGATGTTTTTTGTGCATGTGTATAAATGCATATGTAGAAAATATACAGTATACACTGTTTTAAAATTCCACTTGGTTTAACGGCAACATCTTTAAGTCATTAAATACTAAGTCGTCATTTAAAATGGATGTATCTTTAACCAATCCCCTTCTGGTAGATATTTAGACCATTTCTACACAGACAGTGGTAGAGAAACATCTCTATGGCTCAATCTTTGCATACATTCATTGTTAATTATTTCCTTAGATTAAGTTTCTAAATGTTGAACTTCTGGGTCAAAGCGTGTTTTAAAAAGGTAGTACCTGTAGTGGAGGAAAGGACTCTCTTCTTAGCAACTTGGCCATCACTGATCATTCTAAGTTTTTTATCCTTTCACAAATTATAGATGAAAAATGCGCTTTTTATGTAGCTTTAAAGATAATTTATTTGAATACTGAGTATGAAAATTTCCTCTTAGGTTTATTGGGCCACTTGCATTCTGTAGTGAATCGCCTGTTAAAAATGTTTTGCCTATTATTTTAAATGGGGTATTTATCTTTCTCTTAAAGATTGTTTATAAGAGCAGACTATATAGTAAAGCTATTAATACGTTTTTTAAAAATTGAATTATAGTTGTTTACAATGTTGTGTTAGCTTCTGGTGCATAGCAAACTGATTCAGTTAACTTTTAAGATGCACGATTATAAGTTATGGAACTGGTCTGGATCTCAAGTTTCTTTGTATACAAAATGGGTGTCAATACCTACTCCATCAGGATGCCTGTGAGGCTTAAATGAAACAATATATGCAAAGTAGTGTTTGGCACATGGTAAACATTCAATACAATTTTCCAACTTCAAGATAACACTTCACTAAGTTACACTACTACAACAGCTGGCTGTGTTTGGAATGGGTTCTGACCTTTTCTTCTAGGAATGGCGTATTAACGGGAAAGCAGGACCAGAAGTGCCGCAGAAGTTCCCCAACAGCCACATACAGGTGTTTCAATTCAGACTGAATATCATTTGGCACCATCTCTGCAAAAGAAAAAGTGGTCCATAGGATAAAAGCTATTTTCCCCTGTGCGTGGTCTCTGAAAGAATGACAACTCAGAGAATAAATCTGAAACGTGCACTCTGCCAATACCAGGATGTGCTATTCTGAGACAAGTTACTGGTTTTGTGGCCGACAGACCACAGAATTTAAATTTCCTTGGGGTTTTGGAGGAATTTTCAGGTTTTGCTTTAAGAGGTAGGAGAGGAAAAAAAATGTGTGACGAGCAATGTCACACATTACTAGTGTGACACAGCAACGTGCCACTGTTTGTAATATTAAAACAATACTGAAACATCAACTCTTGTCTAAATATGCTTTAGGATCTGGATGCATAAAAACAAAACAAAAATCCCAGAAATGTCCCAAAGAGAAACCAATAAAACTTAGCACTCTTCTCAAATTGCTCTTCTGAGGTTTAGGTAAACGGACAGCAACATGAGGTCCAGCACATACGGTTTATGGCTTGCTGTGTCCCTCCCTGCATCAGTGCTCCTCCAGGTGACAGTGCTGTGATGGTACTACTGGCAGCACTGCTTGAGAGAACCTGAAAGAAATTAAGACAAAAAAGTGGTTTCTCTCTTTTTTGGCCATCTTTTTTACTTAACATTTCAGTTCTACAGCAAAATGTCCAAAAAGTCTTCATTCCTGTATAAATACATAAGTTATAGCAACCAGAGTGAACCACTTTCCATGAGGCTAGAAACACAATATGTGTAGAAACAGAATACCTACCAATCTTCCAGGAATACCAGGCAAGTCCATAGGTACTTCAAAATACACACGCTTTTGTCTAGTCAAGCCCCCCTGCCTTTTTTAATGTATAGTTGATTTACAATTTTGTGCTAGTTTCAGGTGTACAGCAAAGTGATTCAGTTACACATGTATATGTATGTATCTATATATTTTTTTCATTCTTTTCCATTATAGTTTATCACAAGATACTGAATATAGCTCCCTGTGCAGTAAATTCTTATTGTTTATCTATTTTCTATATGGTAGTGTGCATCTGTTAATCCCATACTCCCAATTTATCCCTGCCCACCACCCCTCCTTCTCCTTTGGTAACCATAAGTTTGTTTTCTATGTCTGTTTCTGTTTTGTAAATAAGTTCACTAGTACTTTTTTTTTAAAGATTGGGAGTGAGTTATCTATCTATCTATCTATTTATTTATGGCTGTGTTGGGTCTTCGTTGCTGCATGTGGGCTTTCTCTAGTTGCCGTGAGTGGGGGCTACTCTTCATTGCTGTGCATGTGCTTCCCATTGCAGTGGTTTCTCTTGTTGTGGAGCATGGGCTCTAGGTGCATGGGCTTCAGTAGTTGTGGCACACAGGCTTATCAGTTGTGGCGCATGGGCTTAGTTGCTCCACGGCATGTAGGATCTTCCTGGACCAGGGCTCGAACACGTGTCCCCTGCATTGGCAGGTGGATTCTTAACCACTGTGCCACCAGGGAAGTCCCTGTACTATTTTTTAGATTCTATATAGAAGTGATATCATGTAATATATGTCTTTCTCTGTCTTAGCCAAGCCCTTACTTAACTACCAACTTAACTTATGAACTCTTAGCACTGAAGGTAAGAGTGCTAAGGTAAAACTGAGTTTAAGGAAAGAAAAAAAAGACAATAAAACAAATGTTAAATCCTTACTGGCAGCTGACATAAGAAAATCCAGCAAAGCAGAAATGTATCATTTGTCACTTTTCAAGAAGTGAATACACCTAGCCAAAAGGGGAAAAAACCCCACATTCCCCACTGTATCCATATCAACATTTAGGGACATAACCGATCTATCTCTTCATTGAGTGCCTAACAAGTACCAAGGGCTAGCCATGGAGAGGAACAAATCATTTGCTGAATAGCTCAAGCGCAGGTTTAGTGTGTCTCAGTGAAGTTTTTACAAGTAGAAACCTATGTGTGTATGGGCTGGATGAAAAAAATATTTAACTTGGTGTGAAGAGCACATTACAGGACAACTATGAGTCAAGGGGACATGAATGCTCACTTTATTCCTATTTCCTTTTGTTAGAAATGCATTGTAACCAGAAGTTTCAGCGACCGCTGAGCTTGCCGACTAGTCACTGGCTACACTCAGGTATACACATCCGAGGGCAGATGACCTCTTCATGTGTCTCAGATAATGAAATCACTTTTTTAGGGGTGTGCGGAAGAATCTAAATATTTAAGACTGACCACAGCTTAAAAAAGTTAGGTGGACCTACTTTGGCCCAAGGGCCAGATCTTGCACAAGTATAGTATCTAGAGAGTGATGTCCAGAAATTTGGGGAAATCTGGGATTTTTCCAATAAAACTGTGTATATGGAAGAAAAAATCAGCAAGCACAAAACTCATTATCTTACTTTTCATCATCATCTTACCTTCAGGTATGCCAAATACCTCTTTTCTCTACCTCTTTTTCAATTTATTAAGCAGAAATATGTCTTTAAACCCCATTAAAGTATTAGTTTTACAGTTCAATGTGAATGTGCTCATAAACTGAGAAAACAGAATGGGAATTCTGTTTTTCAAACAGTACAAGTCACCTACCTGAGTTAATTTGGGTGTATAAGCTTCCATTTCTTGTCTAATACTTTGAAAAGAATTAATAATGTCCTGACTTGTTGCATACTGTAGCGACTGGATTGGAGTTGGACCATGATAGTACCTGAAGATTAGCAAAGAAGAAATTACTAATCACACAGAATAAAGGTGCTCAACATTTGTCTTTCAAATATTTTAGCAGTCTCAAGACAACATTCTCCCCAAAGTAAAGAGTTAAAGATATTTCAATAATATAATTTAATTCCTGTAAGGGCAATAGGAAGAAAACAGCACAGATAGCCAAAATTTATTTTCTTGGCTTCCATCATTTAGGATCCTTTCCTGAGATGCACAAAGTAAATTTTTAAGGAAATAAGATACTGTATTTTATGGTAACAAACTAATTAAAGCTTGAGTTCTATACTTGCAGAATATATTCTGCAATGACTTGTAATATAAAACTATTCTGTCTCAAGTTAATTTAATATTAGTCACCAAACTTACCTGTCTGACTTCTTGAGGTTTAGTGCAATTGTTTTTATGGAATTATTTTTTCCCAAGTCTTCATATTCAATGGACTCTTGTAACTTCGCCTATAATTATCAACACAACACTTTTTATTGTAAAGTTCTCTTACAAAAGTAATGAACATGACTGAAAAAGCAAAACTGTACAAAGGATAAAATATGAAGTCTTCCCAAAATGAATCTCACTTCCTAGACATGACTGCTCTACAAATGGCTGAACCCATTTTTTTTCACCATCCACTTACAGAGTACTTGTTTTCCTACACTCTGACCAAACTAAGCATTACTGAACCTTTAATATTTGAAAATCTGGTAGATGAAAATGTGTATTTTACTATTTTTCTCCCCAAATAAATATTAAAAAATAATTTTTTTACGTGTTGCAAATACTTTTCTTCCAATTTGGTGTTTTTCAATTTTAATTATTCCCTTTATGCTTATTCTTTCTGTGGGTTAATTTTTTGCTTAAATCTTTGATCCACTTAGAATTATTTTGAAGTAAGTAGTAAGGTAGGGAATCTGAGGGTTTTTTAAAATATTAAATTATTAATCAGTCCCCCTAACACCATTTGTAGAATAATGTCTTTCCCCACTGATTCTGAAATGTCATGTTTATCATATATGTATTTAATTCCTCCATGTAATAAATATTTGGGTTTACTTCTGGATTCTTTATTTTGGTTTTACTACTGTGTTTTCTCCTGGACTAGTAACAAAATGCTATATTTCTACAGCCTTATAATAAAAACACATTAATTATAAGACACGTGGTGACAATCTACGTAAACACTTGGGAAAACAATTTTACAATATTTCATCCCTACAGAGCTATGGAATTCATCTGGTTAGCTCTCATCTGTAGCTTCCCAGACTAGGATCAAAACGTTTAAGATATTAAATATACCTCAAAAAAGATCAATCTGAAAACAGCATTTTAAACTGCCCCTATTTTAAGAGTCTAAATAGTCCTCTTGTAGTATAGGAACAAATCTGACCTCAGCATGCTATTCAGAGTAACACATCCATCAGTCCCACCTTACCTAGACTCAGCCTAAGCTTTTATTACTTTCTCAGCTCTACACCCTTGAGCCAACTTCAAAGCATACTGATGTCTTCATTACCTTTCCCATATGTCAAGCTCATTTCTACCCCTGCTGTTACCTTACCCAAGTCATGTCCCAACCTAACCTCTTATATAAATCCAAATCCTAAGCCTCTGCCAAGGCCTAGTTATTCACCTAACTTTCATACTTAACTGAAAGCTCCATGAATATAATACTTCTGGATCTCTCATTCTATAAATCCCTTGCAGAACACACAGCATTCAACTATTGACTTGAAAAAATATCTACAGAGTCAGTTTATCACTGAATATTGTGAAAATTCACACAATGATTTTTGACAATTCTTTCACTACCAAGAATCACAGGTACTTAGTGCAATATTGCAAAGAAAAGCATCACTTCCTAGATTTCTTCTTTAGCATCTCTAACTTACATTTTAGATTCACTTTGCTTAGTTCAGAAAAGAAATATCTTACTGACTTTGATAATTTTAAAGGTGTATATCCCTGTAGAAACATATTAAGTAACTGAAATATATAAAAGACTCGCCTATAATCCCCCTTTAAAAATCATAAACTTAATTATATCATATTAGTCTGTTCTGTGAACTTCATCTACTTGCTCACTCTTTGGCTCCTATTGTAAATCACACAATTACTATACTTTAAATTGTTTTATAATTATTCTTTTGATTTTGTTTTACCTGTAGACACTAAGTTCTTTGAGGACAAGAACCCAATCTTATTCTTTCTTGTTTCCCACCACCTAATATGGCATGTAAGGCAACTCAAAAATGGTTTCTTGAATTTAATTTTAATGAACTGAACTATCGTATGGTATATGTGAACTCTTTTTAATTCAACAATCCTTTTAAAAAGCCATTAATTGCTGCATGCATCAATCTCCATTGTATGGATGTATCAGGGATATTAGGATGGTTGCTATTTTCTCAATTATAATACTGCCATGAGTATCTGTATCTGAATCTTTGCACACAACTTTATTTTTTAAAAAAATAAATGTCCAAAGTGGAATACTATCCAGAAGTGGAATTAAGGGTATAAACCTTCAAAAATTTAATACATATTGCCTGACTGCCCTCTAAGGAAGCTTTATCATAACTTATTTTTATAACGAGGGAGGGAGGAACTTAAAAAAACTGAGGGATAGCGAAGCTTGGCAAAGTTGCAGGGAGAGAAGAAACATACAAGTAGGTAACTGTTCATATTCCCCCACAACCTCTTTTCAGTATTTAATGAAAGACATTTCCAGTTCTGAAATGCCAGGTTTAACATGAGGGCCAATCTTATCTTTTAAAATCACATACACTAACCTTTAGTTTTTTCTTTCTGTCATATTGTCTTTGTTGATACTCTTTCCCAGAAAATAAAACTGTATGTTAATATGTGTATGTGTCTACAGGTGAAGGAAAAAAATAAAAATAAATAAAAAAATAAAACAATAAAAACAGTTAACAGACTTGAGTCCATGGAAAGCAGGCTGGCAGGCCAAAACTGAGGAAGTACTCTTTAAAATGTTCTACAATTTAAGCCAAATGCTTAACATCTTGGCCAGAAGGAACTGAGTCATCTGAACTGATCAAGGGTCAACATAAGGTACTCGCAGTTACATAAGGTATCTGGAGAAATGTGAGCCGTAAATGTCCCAGACTTTTTACCCATACCCTTTTTACTGCTGGCTGAAAGCAATCTGCATCTCCAGAATTTCCATCAATGCTGCTGGGCTCGCCATTTTGCTCATTTTGTGCTTCTCTGAAAACAAAGGAAAAAAAATTAATGTTGAAAACCACAGGCAGAACAAAAACAAAACTCCATCTGGCTATCATGGAAAACCCAGTTATTGTATCTTAGCATGTGTACTTAACTGTTTCCTGAGACCTGCTGCCAGGACCATGGCACTGTGATGGTTAAATCTCTTGATGATGGCAGCATTACTATTCTCTCTTATGGACTTAGAATTAGAAGTAGATGGCACAGAGGAAATGCCATAGCCCTGTGAGAAACAATTTAGTAGATTAAAAATTAAAATAAACTTCTGGTTTTCTTACCTATTATGAGAGACATGTTGGGCCGTAAAAACTTTCTGGATGACAGGACTTTATTAATTCTGAGCATTATCAAATACTTACAGGTAAACATTTAAAAATAAGTGACATTATACACACAAAAAATGAACAAATACTACTAACTGCTTTTAGTATCGCAAAAATACCTTAACTGTTAAGTGCTGCATTTTTTTCCTAAAGAGCAATTTTGGATCTAGATTAAAATACCAGTTAGTGGGACGTTGGGCTGTAAGTCAGTACACTTAGTTAAAACTCATAGGGGCTACGAAAGAAGAAGCCGTCACTCCCACCGGAGTGGGGTACAGGGAGGGTAGGGTAGGTTCAAAAAAGCTTCACGGAGCACCATAAGATGAATAGGTGCTTGCAAGGCAAAAACGGAGACACTTCAGGAAGAGGAAACTAAACAAAGGTATAGAAGTAATGTAATACATATTGTGCCATGGGTTTGTATGTAGTTCGGTATTCCTGGAATGAAGGGTGGGCCAGGGATTGGTGGGACATAAGGTTAAAGAGGTATGAGAAAGATCATAAAAACTCATATGCCATTCATTCATTTATCAAATAATTACTGAGTGCCTAATACCTCCTATGTGATGGGGATAGGCCAGTAATAGGAACAGTCAGCCTCATGGAACTTACAGTCTACTGAAAGAAGACTGACAACTGACAAGTAAAACAAGGTAAAAATAAGACCATTTTTGATAGTGACAGACGCTATGAAGAAAATAAAGAAAAGAAATGGAGAAAATAAAGACACAGTGTAGTGACTGGAATGGGAGGAGATACTTTAGATAGGGAGGTTAGGGAAGGTCTCACTGAAGAAGTAACATTAGAACAGATGTCCAAAAGATGGGTAGAAGCTAGTTAGGTAGAAGAGCAGGAAGAAGGAACAGCAAGTGCAAAGGCCCTGAGGTAGAAAAAGCCTGATACGGACCTTAAAGAAGGCAATTATGTTTGGAGCACGAATCGAGTGGAAACAGCCCCAACTGAGGGAGAAGTAGGCAGAGGCCAAATCAAGAAGAGCACGGTAGGAGTTTTGATTTTATTCTAAGTTCAATGAGAAATCACTGAAGAGTTTTACATAAGGGGGGCATTATGATCTGATTTGTAACTCTTACTGCTAGGGAAGAATAAACTATAGGGAATAAACGTTGAAATAAGAAGATCAATTAGGAGGTTAATGCAAGCAATGAAGCAACGGTACCCTAAAAGCAAGAGGGTGTAAGTGTCTACAGAGACAGAGGAGATGTAGACAGATCAGAGATGTGTTGTTGAGTACTTGTTGATCAATTGAATGTTGGAGGTGAAGAAAGGGGAGGAATCAAGGAGACTCCTAGGTTTTGGCTTGAGTAACTGAGTCCATGGTAATGGTTTTGTTTTTTTTAAACTGACATACAGATGACCCAGGAGGAAATAGGTTTTTGAGAATGGGAATCAAAGGTTCTATTTTGGATATGTTATGTTGAAGGGTGCTGTGAACTACCTAAGTGAAGATATCAAGTAGGGAGTTGGATATATGATTTTGGAGTTCTGGGGTTAAGACAGACCAGGACTAACTGGGAGTCATCATTACATAATTAGAATTTGAAGCAATGGAATGGAAAGAATGTATTTACAAGGAGGCTCAAGTCTGTATCCTGGGACAGAACTACTAGAGGATGACAGGGGAAAAAGAGGCATTAAAGGAACAACTGAATCAACCAATTAAAAGGATTGGATATATAAATTTTTATATATCCTTACAAGGGAACACTAGTTGCAAGTCTGTACCCTTAAACAACATCTCTCCAATTTTGCTACCCCTTCCCAAGGTCAGAACTATTAACCTCATTTTACAAGAAAACTTAGAAAAATGTTTATAAACTACAGTTTAAGCCAGGTAAGTCTATGTACTTAACAACCGTGTGGTGTATTTAGCTCAGATTGATAGTGATAACAGGAAAAGTGAAGAAAGGTATGCACAACATACCACCATTTTTATTAAAAAAAATTTAAACTCCCCCTCCATATTAAGCTGTATCTTTTTAAAAATATATTTAAATTTAAATTTAATTTTATTTTATTTTTGGCCACGCTGCGCAACATGTGGAATCTTAGTTCCCCGACCAGGGATAGAACCCACGCCCCCTGCATTGGAAGCGCGGAGTCTCAACCACTGGACCGCCAGGGAAGTCCCTTAAGCTGTATCTTAAGCTTCGTTTTCTCCAGGTGATTAAAGAGGGCCACGTTTGTAACGTGTTGAGATTCACCAAGGAAGTGACTGAATGCTGAGAATTTTCAAGAAAACAACTGAATTTCATTAGGGAAATGACTCACTGGGACATCAAGGATTACTTTCTGTTAATTTAATAATTTAGACTATAGGACACAATTTTAACATTGGTTTTCTCACCAGGTGCATGCATATACCAAGAGGAAAAAGGGGGGGGGGAGGAAGGAATGAGCATGTTTATATGACTAACAGAATAGTAGCCAAAGGAAGGGCAAGTGTCAAGAGAATACCTGAGGAAAGCAGGTTCCTTCCTAGCCTAGAAGATAGAGGCAGGGATAGAATTAGCCTTGATCAGAAGGGATCACCTATTTCTCCGTGATTGGATAAACTTCTCAGTCTGGAGTCAGAGGTAGGTGCTGAGGTAGGTGCTCATACCTGATGGTCTAGCTGTTGAAACATACTGGGGCTAATATAGGGTAAGGGTCATGACTGTGCTCAAGATCTGGCAAATAGTGGGCAACCAACAATGTTAACTTTTCCCTGTATACTAGTATTTAGGCACATTTATTTAGATTAATGTTAGATACAGCATAAAAAACATCGTGTTAAACCTTCATTAATACCTAGGCAACTGTTGATGGGGGAGCTAGAAAATTCTTTTAAAAAATGTTTTACCAATTCATATGGAAATTTCAGTTCTCCAAGGCAATCTTAATAATAAACAGTGCTCTTGAAAAGCACTTTTGATAAACCATTCCAAATAACAGTATTTTGTTTGTTTTACCTTCTAACAAGTTAGAATATCTATACTCAAGGCAATTTTAAAATTATACAAATGTTGAAGACTAGGAAAAGACTGTTTTCTCTCGTAAATCCTTTTACTACTACTTACCTCATCTAATGGTTTATCTTCCAAAGCTGTCAAATCAAGTAGTGGGTTTTTCACTCCCAATGAAACCATTGTTTTTAACCCTAGAAAATCAATGAAACAAAAAGTGATTAAGTTTTCCTTTCTCAGAAATAAAAAAATTCACTAACAGCAGTAATGACGAGAGCAGCAAATTAAATGCTAGAGTGTGTTTCTGCCCATGGATGCCGCCGAGTAAGCATCGTTGACGTCTCCCCGCCCCCTCCACTGCCGTCATGTCTAAGTCAGAGTCACCCAAAGAGCCCGAACAGCTGCGGAAGCTCTTCATCGGAGGTTTGAGCTTTGAAACAACCAATGCGAGTCTGAGGAGCCATTGTGAGCAGCGGGGAGCGCTCACAGACTGTGTGGTAACGAGGGATCCAAACACCAGGCGCTCCAGAGGCTTCGCGTTTGTCACATATGCCACTGTGGAGGAGGTGGATGCGGCCATGAAGGCAAGGCCACACAAGGTGGATGGAAGAGTGGTGGAACCAAAGAGGGCCATCTCAAGAGAAGATTCTCAAAGACCTGGTACCCACTTAACTGTGAAAAACATTTTTGTTGGTGGCATTAAAGAAGACACTGAAGAACATCACCTAAGAGATTATTTTGAACAGTATGGGAAAATTGAAGTGACTGAAATCATGACTGACCGAGGCAGTGGCAAAAATAGAGGCTTTGCTTTTGTAACCTTTGATGACCATGACTCTGTAGACAAGACTGTCATTCAGAAATATCACACAGTGAACGGCCACAACTGTGAAGTAAGGAAAGCCCTATCTAAGCAAGAGATGGCTGGTGCTTTATCCAGCCAAAGAGGTCGAAGTGGTTCTGGAAATTTTGGTGGTGGTCGTGGAGGGGGTTTTGGTGGGAATGGCAACTTTGGTCGTGGAGGAAACTTCAGTGGTCGAGGTGGCTTTGGTGGCAGCCGCGGTGGTGGGGGATATGGTGGCAGTGGGGATGGCTATAATGGATTTGGTAATGATGCAAGCAGTTTTGGAGGCGGTGGAAGCTACAATGATTTTGGCAGTTGCAGCAATCAATCTTCAAATTTTGGACCCATGAAAGGAGGAAACTTTGGGGGCAGTAGTTCTGGTCCCTACGGTGGTGGAGGCCAATACTTTGCCAAACCCCGAAACCAAGGTGGTTCCAGCAGCAGCAGTAGCTACGGCAGTGGCAGAAGGTTTTGATTACTGCCAGGAAACAAAGCTTAGCAGGAGAGGAGAGCCAGAGAAGTGACAGGGAAGCTACAGGTTACAACAGATTTGTGAACTCCGCCAAGCACAGTGGTGGCAGGGCCTAGCTGGTATAAAGAAGACGTGTTTTAGACAATACTCGTGTATGCGCAAAAAAACTCGAGGACTGTATTTGTGACTAATTGTATAACAGGTTATTTTAGTTTCTGTTCTGTGTAAAGTGTAAAGCATTCCAACAAAGGGTTTTAATGTAGATTCTTTTTTTTGCACCCATGCTGTTGATTGCTAAATGTAAGTCTGATCATGACGCTGAATAAATAAATGTCTTTTTAAAATAAATAAATAAATGTGTGTCAAGGATAAACAGTTACCTTTTTCATCTATTTTGGCACATTCTGCAAAGAGGTCCTTTGACCCAGTATTCAGCCGGTCCCTGTGAAAATAATGGGACTGAAAGAAACGTGTCCAGAACTCCTTTTCTGTCATGTTGTGGGGAACATTTTCTGCATATTTCATTTTTACTGTGAAAAAAACCCATAATAGTTACATAGTGAATCTCCAATTCTTAAAACCCCTCAAATTAGTTTCAAAATAGACTAACAGCAAAACTAGATTATGAAAGTATTCAACTTTACAAACTGTATATAATAATTGTAAATATAAAATATAACTTGAGAGATTAGGTAAGGCACTACCTTTATGAATCTTAACAAATTACAAACAAAACCTTATTTTGAATATTTATTTATTTGGCTGTGCCGGGTCTTATTTGAGGCATGCAGGATCGTCGTTGCAGCATGCAGGCTCTAGTTCCCTGACCAGGGATCGAACCCGGGCCCCCTGCATTGGGCGTGTGGAGTCTTAACCAATGGACCATGAGGGAAGTCCCACAAAACCTTATTTTGTACCAAGAAAATTGACGAGTTTCAAAGTTTTAGTGGAAACACCAAGCTTTTTGGAGTGAGACTCGAATCTGCTTATTTGATCACTTATATATGGACACTTTTAATCCAAGGCACCGTGTTAGGTGCTGGGGAAATAAATAAAGATCTCCATAACCCAATGGACTATCAGTTCGGCACTCCAGATTTTTACACATTATTCAATAAGTAAAGAGATTAAGAGGTTTAGGTCTCTTAAGCTGGAGAGCCTAAGTTTAAAATTCTAGGTCTGCCACTTACTGTCTGTGTGATGCTGGACAAATTGCTTAATCTTTCTTTATCTTGGCTTCCTCATCTGTAATGTGGGGGTAATGATAGTACCTACTTCATAGGTACTATCTGTGATGATTAAATGAGTTAATATACATAAAGGCCTTAGAATGGTGTCTGGCACATAGTAAACACTACATAATTATGTTATTATCAGAAAGATAAGAAAATAATTACATTATAATGTGGTAAGACACAGAGCCCTATGGAAGGAATGGGGAGGGGGCTTATATCTGCCTAAGATAGTCAGGATTTTACAGAAGTGGCAATGAAGTGATGCTTGAGCTGAGTCCTGTGGGAGAGAGATGTTTCCTAAGGACTAAAGGGGCAGGAGTGAGGAAGTATAAAGAGAGAATAGTGTATAGCTTGAGAGCTTTGTTTAATTAGAAGAATGACTGAAGCAGCTGCTCTCAACCTTGGCTGCACATCGTAAATCACTAGAGCTAGAATCAAAACATTTATACTTTTAGGATGATTTCTGCAAGGGAGGCAGCATGAAGGATGATCTGAGTTAGTGCTGTAGAGACTCATTTATTGATGCCTCTGGAGCATGTCATCTTACTCATGTATGTTAAAGGGTATATAAAGTTTAGGAACTTCCCTGGTGGTCCAGTGGTAAAGAATCCACCTTCCAATGCAGGGGACGCAGGTTCGATCCCTGGTCGGGGAACTAAGATCCTACATGCTGCGGGGCAACTAAGCCCGCGTGCTGCAACTACTGAGCCTGCACACCTCAACTAGAGAGCCCGTGTGCCGCAAACTACAGGGCCCACACACTCTGGAGCCCATGGGCTCTGGAGCCTGCACACCACAACTAGAGAGAGAAAAATCAGCAGGCCACAACTAGAGAGAAGCCTGCACACTGCAACGAAGAGCCCATGCGCCGCAACTAAGACCCAATGCAGCCAAAAATAAATATATACATAAAAAAGAAAAAATAACTTAAATATTAAAGAAAAAAAAGTTTAAGAACCACCAATGGAAAGAATGGGAAAGTCATCATACCAATGGATTGATGACAGCACATTATATGCTAAGCCATTAGTATCTACCACATGTCAGGCACTGGAAAACGTACTTTACATATTTTATAGCACTTCATCAGGAATAAAGGTAAAGCCTTTTGCTTTTCAATGATACATTACTGAATTCATCCAAACAAATATTTTAACTATCTGAAAGAACTGATTCTTCTTACCTGCTGGATAGGTCCTAAATATGGACTCAATGATATCAGTCGTTAAATTGTATCTCAGACCATTACATCCATCTGTTTGGGGTCGGACATCAGCCTAAAATAAAGACCACATATATATATCTGTATTTGTTAGAATATTGGGGGAAGATGTCTAAGAACCCAATGAACACTGGACAAAGGTGGAAAAACAGACTCTCTGAATGAAACAGAGACAGAGATAAGTCCCTCACCTATACTTTTGGCATAGAGACAGGGCTCACAGAAGCCTGACCTGGTTTCACATAATTTTAGTGAACTGTAAAATCTGCTTTTTGAAAATATAATGGTCAAAAATGGCACATTTAAGTGTGGCCAAAGGCAGATATCTAGTGGAGATTTAACATAGAACTTATACAGTTACCAAATATTTAACTATTTGGTTACTAAGTAGTTAAATATTATCTGATTGGTTTCTTTAGAAGGCCTTATTAATTCAATTCTCTGCTAAGCACTCAGAAAGATGCCAAACACGTAACTGCTACTCAAATGTTTGTTAAATGTATAAATACTGCTTTGGTTTTACCGTCACTTTCTAATTCCATACATAAGGTAGTCTCAATTTTCCTCTTAAGATACATTTTACAAATCTTACTTTTTTATAACCTGGTGGTCATTATACGTTTAAACTTTGCATTGTAAGTAAAATATTGCAATCATTAAAAAAAGGTAGCTGAAAGCCCTAAATTTAAAAGTAATAGGGGAAGTAAGCATTAGTCCAGTTGCTATAAGATTTTCAAAAGTCCATTTGATTTCCAGCATACTAGAGTCAAGTCCAGAAAACTAAGAAAATATAACTGGCAAAAAATATATAAATTAAAAAAGATACTGTATGTATTTTAAAAATTATTTTAGAAGAATACCGTGGATACTGAAGTATCCACTAATTTACTTGAAGAAAATGCTAAATTTTACAAAAGAAGTGGCATCGTTAACACATATACCACGGTTTTTTTCCCTTTAGAAATCTAGAAGGGTCACATACCAGAAATGCTGCAGAAATGCCAACATCCTGCTTATGATTAGATGTGGAAGAACTCTCTGTTGCATTCACATTTAAACGATTGGCCCAGAATTCCTCAGCACTGATCACCTGACTCACAACAAGGTCTTTATAAAGCTGAAACAAAACAGGATCTTCTTGCAGCATTCTGGTGATAGAATATATCGAACATATTGAACTTTTAGAATAAAACACAATTTAGGTAACATTCAAAAAAGACTTTAGCCACATGAAACACCCAACTTTCATTTTGTGATGACTGAGCGGCAGAGGTCATTTAGTTCATTTGTCAGTAATTAAAAGCAAAAAAACATTTTTGGAGGAACAAATGTAAGTGCAGATAAACAGAAGTCAGTCTGAAGAAGCAAAGGCTAAACTCTTTGAAGGCATGGATTTGGTCTTATTCATCCCTATATTCCAGTGATACAAAGGCTGTATTTGTACTGTACTGTATTCTCTTTCACAAAAAGGTGAATGGGGAAGAGAGATTTTCTAGCAACTAGTTTTTCATGGTGATAAGCACCTGGAGCCATAAGCACAGAAAGATAATTCATCTTATCCGAAATTCTCATTATTTTAGATGTTTTCTCAACTTTTTTACAGTATGACTACTTTCAGGTTTCTTATTCACACACACATTTCTAATGGTTTAGTATCTTCTCTGTGACAAAGAACTAGAGAATTAAGGGACCTTATTAGCACCTTCGAATCGCAGTTCTGTTCCTAATCAGATGTTAGGTTTGAGGCAGTTCGTCTGAGTTTATCTCATCTGCCGAAAGCCAAAGCTAGTAAGATGCTAAAGTTAATAACCAAACACAGAGGTAAAGATAACGAAGCCCATATTTTCCTAAACTACACTGTCAAAGCACAAGGGGTGAGAAATAAACTATTACTTGACTGGTGAGAACCTAGCATCTCTTTAAAAGGCTGTTCTTTTCCTCCTTCACCTGTTTTTCTCTTCCAGTTCTTTATTTGCTTTCCTCTTGAATTTGGGCAGCAGCTGCTGAAGAAGGTCTTTCACTGCATCTCGCTCTTTCACTGCTGTGCTTTCATTGGAAAAATGGAAGTTAGTTGTGTCCCCTGCATGCAGGACCAGCTGAAGTTGAATTTTAGCTTTTCCTTCTGGACTGATTTTCTGGCCTAAAAAGAAGCATGAGGCTAGTTAGATAAGGACACTCACACTGTGGAAAGTCATACAATAAGTTACTTCTCTCAAGACTCAGGCTTCCTTTGGGCTTTAGTTGCCCTATTCCAATCTTGATGCTT
This sequence comes from Neophocaena asiaeorientalis asiaeorientalis, assembly GCF_003031525.2. Lineage (NCBI taxonomy): Eukaryota > Metazoa > Chordata > Mammalia > Artiodactyla > Phocoenidae > Neophocaena > Neophocaena asiaeorientalis. The sequence goes on along the minus strand of NW_020175186.1, from coordinate 573,791 downwards.
CAGCAGAAAATGTACAATTCTCAAATAATCCCACATAACCAGAGCATGGTTCAACAAATTCACTGCTAGCACTTGGCTTCCTTCTTCAGTATCCTTTTTGTGTGGCACTTCTCACCCACTGCTTCCACCTATGGATACTAAGGGCTTTGGTTTCCACTCAACTGGGCAGCTTTCTTAAAAGCTTTCTAAACAGCCAACTCAGAGTCCTGAATCCACCCTGAATAGCTGCTTCCAACTGACAATATCATTAATAAAAATGATTTGTCACGATTCAAAAAACTCCAAAACATAGCCCATGGCATAATTACTAATTGCGAAGGAAAATACGTAATTTTACATTTGAGAGATCAGGTGTCAGCACTTCAACCAAGTGACCAAACTTAGCCTCATTAAAAATGGAACAACCTGACACTATGGGCTTTCTGAGGTGACGGAATAGCAACACCACCACTTATGTGTTGTTCTTGCTGAAAATGTCTAACTTGAGTATAATCAAGCCTGTAGACCTGACTTTTAATTTATAAGAAATACAGGTATACAGGAAAAAAATGAAACAAAACCTTGAGGAGACCATCAGACATAATCAGAATGTGTGATATTCTACAAGCCCATACTCTTACAGAACAGACAAAAGAGACTACAACTACATACATGAACCTAGACTAAGTATTGGTTAAAAAAAAAAAAATCACAGGTATAAAAAACTTTGGACAACTGGGGAAATGCAACAATGGTCTGGATATTTATTAAAATTTTCTTGGTGTCACAACGCTATAAGCAGTCAAAGTGTACACTCACGTAAAAAAGCAAATATGGCAAAGTAACTAATATTTAGATGGTATACAATATACACGTATACATTGTACTATTCTTTAAACTCTTCTGTAACTTTGAAGATTTTCATAATAATTTGGAGCTGGAAATGTCAAAATATACCTACATAATAGAGATCTTGTATTCTTAAAAAGTGGGCCTCATGACTTGTCTTCTTCATAAGGGAAACAGAGATGAAGGGGCTTTGTCTCACTAAATGGGTGACTAATGGTAGTGTGAACACATTACCTAGAGCTCTCTGCCCCAAGCAACCTACTAACACTTAAATAAACAGAAACTTTTTCAATGAAGATGCTGCTTCCAAACCAACAGTTTAGATGAAATACCTTACTGCCAGAAAGAGCAATATGAAGCAATTTACACTGTCAGCCAGCCTGTTCCATTATTCCATACCTCCAAAACAAACTATCACTCCTCTCTACTATCTCTTCTCAGTCACTGCTTTATTCTTGCTCTGTCTTAGCTCGTGCCTCTGAGAGGCCTACTTTTGAAGCTTTTTAACTATCTAACTGCTAATTTTCACCTTAGTAATGTATTATTGACAACTTTCAATGGCTTCTTTCAGAAATAAGCATTCTTTCAAATATTCAGCTTAAAATGAAAACTGATCTGGTGCAGATCTAAATTTGGGCATGTGCTCTCCTCCCCAATAGCTGAGAAGAATTGTTGAAATACAGAAGATAGGCATATTCTTTTTTTTTGTGGCCTCTCCCGTTGCGGAGCGCAGGCTCAGCGGCCATGACTCATGGGCCCAGCCGCTCCGCGGCATGTGGCATCCTCCCGGACCAGGGCACGAACCCGCGTCCCCTGCATCGGCAGACGGACTCTCAACCACTGCGCCACCAGGGAAGCCCAAGGCATATTCTTTATTGCATGCTGTAAGTATCATATTGAGTATCTGTTTTGCAAAGGTATAAGGCTAGCTTCCCGTTTAAGAGAAATGCTAATACAGGCAGTTCCTAATTTATGAGTCTATTGTAGAACAAATGTTAGTTTGTTAAGACTACTATTAGAAACTTGGTGAGGCATTTCTCCACAGAAACAAAGGTTTGAAAGGAAGTAGTGTTACCAGGAGTGGACAAAGACCAGATAGCTTAGGCAGTACTGAATTATGATGAATTTTAAACAGTATTTCCTTTTGAAAATTAAGATTCTAAGTTACTTCAGTGGAGAAAGATGATCTTGGTCATTTCCAGCAGCAAATTAGAGGTAAGTCCTTAGGGCAACTGTTTATACACAAAGGAGATTTGTAAACTGACCACTTGCAAGTTGAGGATTGTCTATGTTTTGAGGTGTCATGTTCCTTGAAATCTGTTCAGGATTTTATCTAGGAGAAGAATCTCATATCCAGGAAAATAAATGAATCCATATTAATGGTCATAGTTAAGATAACACAATTTGTTGAGGGCTTTGTTACCCAACTCCCCTGGGGTCCCTCCTATTCAAGATCTTTTAGTTAGGTGAATTGCAGAAATCCCTTTCAGAGTACAGGTTCTAAATCCCAGGATTCACTTGGTGCCTTTAAACCTAATTATTATTGAGCCACAAAGTACCATGTCCTTTGGGTAATAAATTCAAAGTTAATTTTGCAAATTTGAAAAGAGAAGGGGTTTTGATGTTAGCTTTCATACCTGAAAATCATAAAAAGGATATAAAGATATTATGCTCTGTATTCCTCCCATCTACATTTAGTATAAAACTAAGTCTATTTTCTCAACAGATGATGGATGGCCACATAACCAAAGATTAGACGACTTTACTTAAAAGATACAATTTTATGCCAGGGCAATCTGGCATCATCTATCAGGATTTTTTAAAAAAATAAATTTATTTATTTATTTTTGGCTGCACTGGGTCTTCGTTGCTGCACGCGGGCTTTCTCTAGCTGTGGCGAGCGGGGGCTCCTCTTTGTTGCGGTGCGCGGGCTTCTCATTGCCGTGGCTTCTCTAGTTGCGGAGCATGGGCTCTAGGCACACGGGCTTCAGTAGCTGTGGCATGCAGGCTCAGCAGCTGTGGCTCGCGAGCTCTAGAGTACAGGCTCAGTAGTTGTGGTGCACGGGCTTAGTTGCTCTGCAGCATGTGGGATCTTCCCGGACCAGGGCTTGAACCCATGTCCCCTGCATTGGCAGTTGGGATTCTTAACCACTGCGCCACCAGAGAAGTCCATCTATCAAGATTTTAAATGCATGAACCATTTGAACCTGTAAGCCCACTGCAGGGATGTATCCCATACATAAAACCTCAAAAAGATATTAGTGCATAGACCAATACTGCAACATTGTTTTCAATAACAAAACTCTGAAAACTTCCTAAATGTCCTTCAATAGTGGACTGGTTAAATACGTAAGTGTAAATCCATTCAGTGGACTATTATGCAACTCTTAAAAGAAGGTATGTGTGGAGATCTTTATGTGAGGTAGATTTACACATGTAAAGCTGTACATACTCTATTATTGTAGAAAAGGCAGGTTACAGAATAATATATATTCAATGATCCTACTCTATAATTATTTTTATACAGTTGATTTTTTGACATTATAATAAAACCCCCACAAAGACTGTATAAGCAGTCTTCTTATAAAGTTACTAACAAATATGACATACATCAGACTTAGTATAGCCGACTTACATTTAATATCTGCATACATATGGCTGATGGTAAATCTATCTTTGCCTTCAGGTGCCCAAGCAATTCTTTCTGCCATGAGGTACAGAGCTCCATCCTGCTTCTTTTGTCGCACCTTCTTTACAATCAGCAAAACTTCTTCAGATGAAGTCGCCATGACAGCTAGAAGGTGCTAAAAAAGACAAAAAGATTTCACATCTCAGTTAGGGTTGGATTTATTGACTTGAGTCCCTTCCAAATCTAAAATGAGTAATAAGGAGGGAAAAAAGTCTTTTCCCTCTTTCTGAGTTGAAGATAAAGCTGTATGGCGTTATTCCTTTAAAATCAAATTTCATTTTGCTCATACAACAGGTATGAATTTACACAACACTGCAAGTTGACAACACCTGGCAGTTTTCAAACCATTTCCACACATGCTAATCAGAGTATTTTCAATTTATTTTTATTTTCCTGTTATATTATTAAATCTTAAACACATGATTTGACTACAAATATGTGGTCTGTAACCTATATTGCAGAACTTTAGAATTACACAGCACTCTATTGGATATTTAGTTCAAATTTGTTTCAACTGAAAAAACTAAGAGCCAAAGGGTTTGTGTGACTTCCTAAAACCACTCCTAGATCTAAAACCCGGTCTAATATGCTTTAAAAAAAAAACTGAAAGAATTTAACACTTAACACTTCAGATGCTATCTTCCCCATCTTTTAACAATCAAATGTCTTCAACTGCTCTCCAGTCTAGGCGGAAGATTCATTTGTATATGGCTAATTTGTTACCTAGGAAGAAACAGCTTGGAGCTCCCCCCAAGTTCACCCCATCCTGGGAATCTTAACCACTCAACCCAAATCCTAGATTCTTGAGTGTAGCTGTCTGGAATATGAGGCTGAAAAGGATTTTGAGGCTGTTTGGGCTCAACAAGAAAGATGCCATGATTGATGAAGTCTGCCATGGGCTGCGATGGGGAAAGTGGTGGCACAAATGGCACATATATGCCATTTCTGGTGAAGTTATGATTTTAGCTTTCATTCCCAAAGGAATGATTTAAAATATAACTTAAAAATATTTACTTCTTCAGGTACAAATTATAATTTCAGAGAAGTTAGCATATCTAAGTGTCATAAGAATTAAATTTGAGCAAACAAGTGAAGCTTTATTGTAACATTTCTTATTCACTGAAACAGTGATTTAAAAATCAAAAATACAAGTAAAAAAAAAAAAGTGAAATTTTAATTTCTCTGAAGTTGACTACCTGAATTTTGAATAGCCAGATCTTCCCTTTTAGTTTCCTTACAGGCTACTCCACCCCAAAAATGGAAAGGAAAAGGGTCAGTGTGAATACATTTATTCAATAGTTCTGTACTGAGCCAAGAAGTCTAGGGATTACCTGAAGACAAATGTCTGCCAGTAGTGATTTCTGCTTTGAGAAAGCTTCCAGTCTAGTGAGCAAGATGTGTGTGTGTGTGTGTGTGTGTGTGTGTGTGTGTGTGTATACAAATTAGAATGTGTAAAGTCCCAAAAGGGAGACAAAAAACAGTTCTGAATTAGGACTCAGAGGCAATTAACTTTTTCACATGAAAGGCTTTGTCAAATATTTCACAGATATCTTAGGGCAATAAAAAAAATTCAGTTATAATTAACTGAACAAACAAGATGCAAATCACTAAATGCATAGTTCTTAGGTGTTCCGTTTGATGCATTTTGGCAACTGTATACACCCATGTACCATTACCCAAAACAAGACAGAGAACATTTCCATCACCCCCCAAGTTCTCTCATGCCCCCTTCGAGTCAATTCTCTTCCTCCCACCCTCGAGCAACTGTTTTCTGATTTCTATCACCACAGATTAGTTTTTATCTGTACTAGGATTTCATATAAATGGAATTCAGGCACTATGTATGCTTTTGTCTCTGGCTTTTTGCTTAACATGTTTTTGGAAATTCACCACATTATTACATGTATTGGTAGTTTATTCTTTTTTATACAGAAGTTAGTTATGAATTGGGTTTTGAATGAGGGTTTTGACAGAGAAAAGGCAATAAGCATTATAGGCAAAGAGAATGCCTTGGGGCAAAGGCTCCAGACTCTCTGCAAATGGTTAGTAGTCCACTCTGGATATAGCACAAAGTTCATGATGGGGATCAGTGGGATATGAAGTTGGACAGTTAAGATGGAGGCAGATAGTGGAGAATACCCCCCTATGTGGCAGACAACAGAAAACTTTTAAGATTTGAATAAGGGAGTGATTTGTATTTTAGGAAATTAATCTGAGGCAATATGAGAGAGACTGAAGGGAGGACCAGAAAGGGTCTGAACCAGGCTGGTGGCAGTGAGAATGGAGAGGAAGAGACAAGGAGGAGTACTGAGGAAGCAGGATGAATAGACACTGTGCTGAAGGAGGTATCACAGCTGCTTGCTCATACCCCACTTTTAAGCCTAACTGACATGAGTACAGCGATGCCACTCACAGAAACAGTAACAAGGGTAAACAAGTTTGAAAGTGAAGGTAAGGAATTCGGCTCTGAAAATGAGTGTGAGGTGCTGTTGAGTCACGCAGGTAGAAATAGTCTGTATTATGTGGGCATTTATAAATGTTGGGACAGAGCCTAGTAAGTTAACAAAAAGGGATTTTTAAAAAATGCCACAATCTCACAACTTTAACATCAATTTTCTTAATTTTAAATTGTGCTTATCTGTACTCACCCTACAAATGTAATCATGAAGTACAGCCAAGTTAATTATCTTGTTTATTTGCCATTGAAAACATTTTCCCATGTTACTTTACAATCTCCAGTTTTAATATCCATACATTATATATGATAAAGGGTCAAAATTCTTAATACATAATACCATCTTTTAACTGATTTACTTATTTGATGTCCTCCAAAGATTTTGATTAGAGGATTACTGTTGCTTAAAAAGTTTGAAAACCACTGTTTTAAAGGACTATTTTTTTTTTTTGGCTGTGCCGCAGCTTGTGGGATTTAAGTTTCCTGACCAGGGATTGAACCTGGGCCCTTGTCAATGAAAACGCACAGTCCTAAGCACTGGACTGTCAGGGAATTCCTTAAAGGACTATTTAATGACATGAAAAGATAAACTGTTAGGTGATCAAAGAAGGGAAAAAAGCATGTAGTTTGATTCCATATTCTTAAATTTTAAAAAACCTTCTAAAATTTATTGAAGGCTTGTAATACATGCCAGGCATTGGGCTAAATTCTCTATAGGCATTATCTCATTCAGTCCCCAGTTAACAATCCTGAGGTAGGTTCTATTATTAGTTAGTTCTATTCTGCAGATAAAGGAAATTGGGTCTGAGAGATCAAGATGCTTTCCCAAAACACCAAGAAGTAGAACTGGGTTTGAATCTGGATCAGTCTGACCTTAGAGTTCCATTATGCTATTTTGCAAATATATATGACTGGAGAGACATACACCTAATTTAATAGTGGTTACCTATGGTGACAGGACTACAGATGATTTGAATGTTCTTTTTGTTTTCTGGACTATCTACAATAAATATGTATTTTGTAATGAGAAAAGCAGTTACTAAAAATGTCTTTCCAAGAGTTTGTTCTCTATCAAACCACATCTATAAGGTAACATGGGAAGGTGTTAGGGTTGGTAAGAATTAAAACTGTTATTTTCAATTTCTGTAATATGTGTACTATTTTTATTTAGTATTAAAACTTTAATTTATAATAATTTTTATAAAATCTATGGAACCATTAAATATTTTAATATTAATTTTATAATATTCATTATAATAAACACGTAACTATTAAAAACATTTAAAAACCTGTCTATACTATGTAAAATTAAACTGCATACCATATGAACTACATTTTAGGAAACATGAATTAAAATCTGAGAAAGATAGGAGAGGTGTGTGTGTGGAGGGGGATAAGCAGATAACTACAGGATAATTTAAAATATGTCCATATATGGAGGAAACACAAGGTTACAGCTGACAGAGCAAGTCACCAATTAACTGGGCTTACGGGCACAAATAAAGTGTTAACTTTGGAAAAGAACAAAAAAACCTTTCTGAGATGGGAAGATAAGGAGAAAGATGAATGAAGACAGAGAAACTGTAAAGTGGAGAATAAATTAGATTAATAGAACTATTAGAGTTGGTTACTTTAAATCAATTGGGAAAAAACATAGCCTCTTATGCATAGCATGTAAAACCATTCATATTAAAATCTATTTAGAGGGAGCTTTAAAAATAAATCAGAGATAAGTTATTGAACACTGGGAATAACTAGTCAATTGTCTCACAGCTAACCTGCTTGGCAAGTTTCCCTGGTCATCTGTAGCACCTCTGTTAATTGTACAAGGACCAGTTTTAGGAAGTTTAATAGAACCAGTAGGACCATCCTACAAGGGCTTCTATGATTTCTAGATTTTTCTTGAAGGTGGCTCCTTGGGTGGCAAAAACTTCTTTCTAGTAGAACTCTGTAAGAGCCACAGAATATTTTATGAAAAACATCGGTGCAGTTATATTTAAACAAAGTGGCTTGATGAAGATCTAGTTTTACTTAAAAGATTATTTACTTTATGAAATAATCTGCCACAAGACTTCTTTAAATAGCAAAATCCTCCAGTAAAGGCATTTATTCATTTGCAGTTAAATATTTACTTGCTTGAGGCTAAAGGCACATGCATGCCTTGTGCTGAGCCTCTGCACATTCTCCTCCCTTTCCATCAACTAGCTTTTACTCATTTTCTGTCTACTCTGAGTTTCAAAGTTATAGTATTCTTCCCTTCACAACACTTATCACTACTGCAATTAATTTTTTAAAATTAATTAATGAATTTATTTTTGGCTGCGTTGGGTCTTCATTGCTGCGCGCAGGCTTTCTCTAGTTTCTGCGAGCAGGGGCTACTCTTCGTTGCGGTGCACAGCCTCCTCATTGCGGTGGCTTCTCTTCCTGTTGAGCACAGGCTCTAGGCACATGGGCTTCAGTAGTTGTGGCTCACAGGCTCTATAGTGCAGGCTCAGTAGTTGTGGTGCACAGGCTTAGATGCTCTGTGGCATCTTCCTGGGCCAGGGCTCGAACCCGTGTACCCTGCATTGGCAGGCGGATTCCCAACCACTGCGCTACCAAGGAAGTCCCTGCAATTAATTTTTAATGTAATTCTTTTAATGCCTTTTTCCCCGAAAGACCGCAAGTTTCATAAAGAAGGGAAGAGGCTGTATGTGTTGTGTTCATGGCAATACAGAGCCCAGCAGCATATTTTAGTCCATAGGAATAGTCCAATAAATACCTATGACATCAATTTAAGATCTCTGTTGTTAAAAGAATACAGTCTTGGTTAAGACATAACAAGAAACCATTGTACATACATCCTCGGCTAAACTCCAGGAAGCACTAAAGCTCTCAACTCACAGATCAGAGTACCATTCCTTACAGATTCCAGTAACTGGCTTATAAGTAAACAGGGATAGGAAGAATTTGAAACTATTCAGGAGAAATCTTTAAATTTCCATTTCCTACATCTCATGTCTCTGCATTTCCATTACCTACATCTCCTTTTCCAATGTGCAGAGATAAATGGGGCAGACGAAAAAAAGGCAACAAGTGAAATATAAACTCCTTATCACTCACTAAAAGGAGGATTGTTATTAGAGAAAGCGCTTCTGTGTCTGCCAGCATACAAAATGGAGACTGGAATGCTGCTTGCCATCGGGCAATCCTAAAAAATGTTAACAATTCAGCACTACAGGGAATAAGACCTTGAAAGTATGTAAAGAGTGATCAAAACGTACTGTTTTAAGGATACATACACACATAAAGAAGATATTAAAGGGAATAACTGAGGTAGCAATTTTAAGACCGAGCACTTTTTCATTTTACAGCAGTGATGGGAGAGGCAGGAGGAGGAAAATGCGACAGAGACGCAAGATAGAGGGAAGAGTATGCTCATATTCACTAATAAATACTGCATGCTGACAAAGAGTACGATACCAAAATTGAGAGAAGAGCAATCAGTTGGTAATCATAAATGGAGCAAGGAGGGACTATTAGATGGATGCCTGACACTGTCACATTGCAGGCAGGAAAGAGAAAAAGGAGGAAGGGACAAAGACACTTTTTTTCTTTTTAAATTAAAAAAACATTTTTTTTTGGCCGTGCCATGTGGCATCTTAGTTCCCTGTACAGGGATCGAACCCATGCCCCCTACAGTGGAAACAGGGAGTCTTAATCACTGGACAACCAAGGAAGTCCCCAAAGACACTTCTAGTAGCAGCATCCATGAAGTAGAAATAGTGGTCAAAATGCTAGGAATAGGAAAGCTCAAGGTACACCTGACAACATTCTGATGGTAAGGGAAAAACCAGCAGCGCAGAAAAGCAGGGCTAAAAGGTGTAAAGACAGCCCAGCAGGGATAAGATATAAGCCTTGAGAGGTCGTACAGGAGGCAGCCACAACTGACTGAAGCTGATCGTTGGGTGCATTCTTTTTAACTGATTCCTCTCTCTTTGCACCAACCTTCCTAGTATTTTTAAAGAGCCCTCCCTGCATTTGTGTGGATTTTTTTTTTTTTAACATTAGCACTACCATATGTATTTAATATCACCTAGAAGAGACTCAAAGCTCATCAGTCTGATGCACTGCCAAATGTCAGATGAGTGAGAGTAGCAGAACAGGTTTAATGCCTCCAAATTCTCTCTCCCTTCTTTCCAAATAATGGATTTCGGTCTGCTAAAAGGTACAAAGTTCTTTCCAGAGTCTAGATCTTTTGTAAGCCATAAGCCTGATACTAGAGGTTACCTTCCCCTCTGTTGTGACCTCTCCATCTCATTTGTTCTAGTTTTGATTTTTTTAAATCGATCTTAGGGTTGGCAGCTTTGGCTTAGTTACCAAAACCCAGTTCATGATGTTCACACTGTGTTCCAAGAGGGGAGGCTGAGCGCTCCCAAACTCAATTCCACCATGGCATGCTGCTTTGTATGTTGGGGTTTCTGGTAAGAATTCAACGGGAAAAATTGTTCCACTCCTTTATGGAATCAGTACTTACTGCAAGGTATATTTTAAACCACTTAGTTTTTGTATGTTTTTAAAACTGGGTCTTTTGATGGGCAAAAGGTTGTTTTTATCTCTCTTCTCCCGCCCCCCATTTTACAGACCCTAAAGCGGGCATTTAAGAGTCAACTGAATACACTTCCTTAAACAATGTAGTCTCTGAGAACACTGGGGAATTTCTAAAATAATTATTTATTTCCATGTGTTGGTGCTTAAAGATGATCAAATTGGGCACAGACCAAAATGTTATGTGTGTGTAGGGGGTTGGCCTGGCACACGTGTTAAGAAGATTTTAAGAGTGGTAAGTTTGACAGGTAAAGCAAAAGGTGTGGGGACACTAAGGTAAAAGCTTTTCCCTTACAGAAACCGAAAGACTCAACAGCACATTTTCTAACGGGACGGGCTTCTCAGCCCCAGAGAGGCCTCCGTGTCCTTCATCCTCATGAGCCAAGTCTGATCCCGGCTTTGAATAAATCTTCGAGTCCCTGCTTTCAGTGGAGAGATAAGGCTTCCTACAGACAAGTAGATTAGGGGTCGCCTCTTCGTCGCTTCAGAATAATAAAGGGCTACGAGACCGCAGGCTTGGGAGTTGTGGCAACGGCGACAGGGACACAGGAAAAAGGGGCAGATTCCGCGCCGTCCTGCGGCCCCCAGGCCTGTCAGCTCTTCACCCGCCCGCCCACCCCCATTCTTCGGTCTAAACTTACCAGGTGGGAGCTACGGCCTTGGGCAAGGAGTAAGTTACTGAGCTAGGTCGAGTCGAGTTCCGCTGCGCTTCTTAGAGACGCTGCCGGGAAGAGGCTGAAACCCAGCAGCCGCCGCCGTCGCCACCGCCTCTGTTACCGGGGGGTCTCGCCTCCATCGCTGGCTGCGAGAACTCTGAAGGCACGTGACCGGAAGTACTAAGGCGGGCCTGCGGGGCACGTGACCCCAGAGCGCGGCCGCCATGACACCTTCCGCTAGTTCCCTCCCTTCCCCGCCGGTGCCCGCCTGTTTCATTTCCTCTCGCCGCTTTAAGCGGTGAAGGGTCCCGGGATCCTGCCTGGCTCACCCCTTTGGCCTAGAGCTCCTCCGGTCCCGATCGGCGCTGCGTCTTCGGCCGACAGCGGCCCGCTTACTGCAGGCCACAGAGAGCGTAATCACGACCGCGGCCCGAGGGGGAGGGACCACGCGCCAGCAGGGGCGTAACCTGTCACGTGACGAGGAAGTACAGTTAACAGCTTTGTCCCAGCGTCCCCGGCGCTCCGGGATGACGTAAGCCAGGGAGGGGAGGAGCAGGAGGGGAGACTGAAGTTAAGGTGCGGCTCTTACTGCGTGGTGAGTGTTAACGGCACCCAGCCGGGAGAGAGGGTGTGACCCATTGGAATTTGGGGGATACCGGCCTGGAGATGGTGGAGAGAGGCTGAGACCTACAGGCTGTGAGCCTGGCTTTGAAAACTTGATTACCGAGGCTCCTTTTAAGAAATCTGAGTATAGTATTAAAGTTACTGCTGTTAAAAAGTTAGGAGTTCCGCTAGTCAGGGAGCTTGTGGTCAGGAACTGTCTGCAGTGGGGTGTGCGAGGCATGCTGAGTGCATGAATGAGTGAGTCGCCATTTCTTGGTCTGAGATGAAGAGTTGTTCTTTGTTACTTGGGTTTAAAGATCTCCATTACGGGAATGAGGGAATCTCGTACTTCCCCTCCGCATAATATCTTTAATTTTTGCTTCCTTTCTTTTCTCTTTTGCCTCCTCTTCCTTCCACGCCCCTAGTGGGGAAGAAAGAAAGCTGTGATTTGCATTGGGTGTTTGCGCAGCAAACACTAGTCCATTAAAATGAATAAAAATGAGTACTAGGACGAAGAGAAAAGACTGCTTGATTCTACTGCTCCATTAGTTACCATCGAGCAGTGCGGGGAAATGGAAAGGTAATTAGATTTGGACTCAGGATTAGTAGATTCTAGTCTCAGCTCTACTTGTGAACTCTGTGACCTTGGGCAAGTCAGCACTTCAAAAAGTTCTTTCATTGACTTTGGTAAGCATTTATGACCACCTTCTATTTGCTTAGTTTTTTGCTAGGCTAACAGTGTGACAGACTTAACAGAAGTAATAGTTAAACTCGGATCTGCAGGAAGATAGTGTTTTGTTAGATGGAGGAAGATTCAAGGAACAGCATATATTAAACCATGGAGGCACAGAAAGTTTATAGAATGAAAGGTTTGTACAGAGCTTTTTGTTGTTAAGTACATACTTAACAAAATCTTGAATATATATGACGAAATCACTGTGCTGTACACTTGTAACTAATACAACATTGTAAATTAACTATACTTCAATAAGAAATCTTGTTCAAGAAAATTTAAAACATAGACAAAAGTAGACAGGATAATATAACGAACCCTCATGTGCACCTAACCAAACTTTAACAGTTATCAGCATTCTGCTGTTCTTGTTTGAACAGTTTTAAATTTTTTAGGTACTTTTTATATCTATTATCACATTTGATTAATGGCAACTTTAAATTTGAGCTCAATTCTACTGTATCTAGGTACTGACTAGGAAGATTATATTCATTTTATTTGAAAATTTCTTTGGGTTTTAGTTAACTGCTTGCTCTGTTGAATCAAAAGTGTGACATGGCACATTGTAAAGCAATTATACTCCAATAAAGATGTTAAAAAAAAAAGTGTGACATGGCTACTTTAAAAACATATCTGGAAAAAAAAGTCTGATACTGTTTTAGGATGTAACATAGAAATTTAGTGTCCAGGTCAAGGAACTTAGTGTTTCTACTCTATTCTGTGTATCCAGCTACTTAAGGAGATTTATATTCAGTTCTGGAGACCACATTTTTAGGCAGACTAAAGCTCTTGTGGGGAAGGCTGATCAGAACAGAGAGGAATTTGGAAATTGTCAGGTCAGGAAGAACTGGGGTTGATGAATTTTTAGAAGACCTCATAACACTTTTCAAATACTGAAGGACTGTTTTGAAAGGAGTGAACTTATTTCCTTAAACTGTAGAAGCCACAGTTGGAAATAAAAGCTCCAAGTCATCAGGTTTCAGCCCAATAGTAGAAAAAGTACGTTATAACAGTGAGAGCTGTGGAGGAGTGGAATGGGCAGCTTCATGAGAGGGAGCACTTCCTTTCCCTTGCTGAAAGTGTTCAGGGATCCAGCACAAGACTAATTCCTGAATTACATGGATGTGTGCACTGAATTACCTATGAGTCTTCCACTTTGAGAATTCTGGGAAGTGGGACTTACGCTGGGCCTGAAAGGCTGGGCAGATTTTAGTAAGTAGATCTGGAGGGAAAGGAGTCATTTCAGAGAGTAAACGCAAAGAAAAATATAAATTTGGAGTTGGCTCAACACTATCACTAGCAACTTCTCTTGAGAACTGACATTGTTTATGCTATTCCTTTTTCATTCTCGTCTCTATTAAGTCTTTTTCCGAAAAATAGAAACTTAACTAGGTTTTTTACTCTGTTAGGTCATAATTTCCAGGTCATTCTCTCTTCACTGAGATCAAGAACAAATGGTCTATCCGTCTCAGAGATTGTTTTAAGATTGCAAGTGGAAGAGATAGCCGCTGTGGGCCTGATGTCATTCCTTTCTGTCTGTCTTAGGATCTTGTACAGTGATTTTATTTTCTTTTTCTTGTATTTTCAGTCCCTTTCATTTTTTTAAAAAATTATTTATTTATTTGCCTGCTCCAGGTCTTAGTTGGGTCACACAGGATCTTAGTTGTGGCTGTGGAATCTTTGGTTGCAGCATGCAGGAATCTAGTTCCCTGACCAGGGATCAAACCTGGGCCCCCTGCATTGGGAGCACAGCGTCTTAACCACTGGACCACCAGGGAAGTCCCTTTAGTCCCTTTCATTCTAAAGCCTTTTCTTTTAGCTGCTATCTACAAATCTGTTTGCGTCTCTCCTGCTCACAAGGTCGAGAGGTTTTCTCCTCCACCAGATTTCTTGAGTAATTGAAAGGCCTTGTCTTTAGTTCCGCACCACCCCTCCCACCTTTTCTCAAGTCTTTTTTCTGGTGTCTACCCACAGCGCTTCACAGAAATTGTGATCTCCCAACACCAAATTCTTCAATGCCTTTCTGTTGCCTACCAAATTAAAATTTGTGCAGGTTCCTTAGTTTGAGATTCACAGTGCCTTGTACCTTGTGACTGAATTACTGTTCCAGCTTTATCTTTCATTTTTCTGTTGCTTGTGTCCTGTGTTTCAACCAAAGACTAAACTTGTATTCTCCAAATATATCCTCTGTATCTTTGCTTATTGCTGCCCTACCTGCTACCCTTTCTTTTTTCCTTGTGATAAAACCTACTCAGCTCCAGTGCTACTTCCCCTAGGAAGTTTTCTATGGTTACTTTTAACTCAATGTGATCCCTCTGTCCTCTAAGTCTCAACATTGGACCTTGCTTACGTTTCCCTTATGAGGGGTGTGTGTGTGTGTGTGTGTGTGTGTGTGTGTGTATGTATGTATGATTTGTCTTTTTCTCCCTAGTTGATTATAAAGTGACTGATTTCTGGAATTATTTTATTTGTCTTGTTTGCACCACTGTGCCTCACATTCTACTAGAAACTGTCGACTCAGAGAAAAACACACAAGATGAGAGTTGTGAGTTTAAGTTTTATTCAGGGTCTTGCTGAGGACTATAGCCCGGCTAACAGCCACTTAGCCCTGAGGAAACTGCTCTGAAGAGGTAGGGGAGAAGACAGTTTATTTTATGTTATTTTATTTTTAAATTTTTATTGTATTTTAAAATTTTTATTGGAGTATAGTTGCTTTACAATATTGTGTTAGTTTCTGTTGTACAACAAAGTCAATCAGCAATGCATATACATATATCCCCTCTTTTCTGGATTTCCTTCCCATTCAGGTCACCACAGAGCAATGAGTAGAAGTTCCCTGTGCTATACAGTAGGTTCTCATTAGTTATCTATTTTATGCATACTATCAATAGTGTATATAGAGAAGACAGTTTATATATGATTTTTGGCGAGGAAATAACTGCGAGTTAAGCCTACATCTTGGTAAAAGATTACTGCTAATCACAAAGAATAGATATCTCAAGTTAATGATTTTAGTGCTTTTCTATGTATGGGAAGGTGCAAAAATCTGGGGTGATTAAAATTCTTCCTGAGATATACATCTGTGAGGGGCCTGCTTTGTCCAAAGCAGAGGGCCTCATCCTGTTGTTAATTTCCTCTCAGAGTGCACTGGTGGTCAGCAACTGTAGTGGGTTACGATGTAACCCTTGTAGAACTGGATGGTGAGCAAAACTATTTGTCTTAGCAATCCTGATTTGTCTGTATCTACAGTACTTAATAAAATGAATGAGTGAAAAGGATGAGAGAAGATTTTTCTTAGATTAGGAATTCTCAAATATTTGAGTATAGGAGGACTACTAAAGAATTTTGTTTTTTCAGAACACCATTCTCCTTGCAGAGATCAGCTGTATTACCAGCAGAAAATAAGACTATATTATGTGTATGCAGTAAAAAGTATTGTAAGCTTATATATGGTTTGCCCCTGGAAAGTGTGCTCCATGAGGACTTTGTTTTGTCCTCTGTTTTATCTCTGGGACCTAGAACAATGCCTGGCACATAGTTGGTGCTAAGTATATATTTGTTGAATAAATGAGTGAGTGAATACATGTGTTTCTGAAAAAAAAAATTAAAACCACAAAGTATAAATTTAAAACAATAAAGCATAAACAATTGTTTCTGAATTTTTTTGTAGTATTTGTTTTTTATTCTCAATTTGGTAGGCAACAAAGGATTGAGGAAAAGTTAAAATTAATGGATAGAATTTTCTTAAATTCTGCTTTCTTCTGGAAACTGGTATAATTTGACAAAAATGTACACTTGAGAGTTGTTGAACAGGTAAGAACTCTTGTGTTAGTTTACAAAGTCTTCACTGGGTAGTTGGCATTTGCTACCTTGTATTCTTATTTCTATTCTTTCCTATCAGGCCTCTTATTGAAGCTCTTATTCCTCTTTCTGCCTAATTCCCCACACCTGACTTTTCACTTATTCACAGGCTGGAGAAAGCTATCCAGAGGCCCTTTCCTATTAAGCACGGTTAAAATGTGGGCTGATAACCATTGAATTTAACAAGAGACTTAAAAGCAGAAGATTTACAGCTCAAAGAATTGCAGCTGGAGGTGCTATTTTACCACAGAGGAGCTTGACAAAATTTCCCCTTATATCCTGCAAGCGTCTATTCTATCTGTTCATACTGTTAGGTAAATAGAATGGGATAGGATTGTGGAGGGCCTTGAGAATCTGGATTTCATTCTGTGGGAGTTTTAGGAGTCAGGGAATAATCAGTACAAGCTGATGGTCACCTATAATGTCACCTGCGTGTGTTTTCTTTCCACCTAGATGCCAAGGAGCTCCAGAATAGGGATCCTTGTCCCTTTCTCATGTTTCCCTGTTTTCTCCACCTGTTCATTAAATGCTTGCTGAAGGAGTGGTGAGCTTCTTAAATTATATTTTTGCAGGTTTTATTCAGGAATACTGTGCCTATCCCTCAACGTAGTTTCATCTTTCTGGGTAAATGACTTTCGTGCCAGTGATACCAGAGTCCTACAACCATGTTCTTGCAGAATTTGAGTCTCTGGATCCATTACTTTCAGCCCTGAGGCTGGACTCCGCTCGTCTAAAGGTGATTTTCGTGATCCTTATATCAGTTTTATTTTCACTTTCATATTTTTGTGTGCTCTTGGTTACGTGCCCCTCCGACCCCGTTCTTTATGTTTTATAGAATCTTGGGTGTTCTTACCTGTGCTATTAATACCTCACATAGAAGTAGTATGTTCATAGTGCTTTCTTGATTTATTTTTCAAGCAATCGTTTGAATTCTTCTTTCCCATCCTTGGAAACTATCATATAGATTACTGAATTTTCTCGCCTCTAATCTTGCTGTCTTCTCTCAGAAAGTAATGTATTCAATTGAAAATAAAATAGTATAAATGAGTATACCCCATTGCATTTTGAGCAACACGAACCATTGCTATTAAACTAAGTTCGTTCCAAAACAAGGAGTTTGATGTACCCCCTCTGTTTTAGGGAACAGAGCTAAAAATTAGCTTTATAAAGTTAGCTAAAAATTAGCTCTGTGGGAAGGAGTATGTGCTTCCCTCGAACCTTGAATTCATTTGATAAACTCAGGAATGACATGGTAAAGAACAGTTTCATAACCAATTCCAAAATAATTTCATTCTTATCCTTTTGTTCCCACCCCAAAGAAACTTTCTAGCCTCTGAGCAAAGGGAGAATAGGAAGTAATAGGCAAAGTAATATGGACAACAATTATGAGGGTTGATATCAGACGTTTTTTAGCTGCAAGTTACAGAAAACCTTCTCAATAATATCTTAAGCAGTAAAGGTGTTTATAACCTGGTTGGAGGTTATCGTTTCTGGGTTTAGTGTAGTGGCCTTTGATATTCCTTAGGACCCAGGCTCTCCATCTTTCCTGTTCTACCATCATCTGTATATTGACTGTTGGTCACAGTTGCAAGATAAGTGTGCTGGCTCCAGTCTTAATGTCTCCGTTAGCATCTCAAGCAAGAAAGAGGTGGCCGAGGACAAAGGCTTTTTTTCTCTTCAGCTCCGGCCATTTATCTGGGAGGGCAAAGCTTTCCGGGAAGCCCCAGTAGGGCTTAGTCTTATTAGCTGGATTTGAGTCACAGGGCTCCCCCTAGCTGCAAAAGAAACTGGGTAAGTGAAGATTTAGGTTTTCCAGCTTCTACGGTAGAAAGCAACAAGTTCGAAGAGGATTGGGAATTCCTGTTCGTTCACCAACCAATAATTTTTGTCACAGGGTATTGGGCACAGCCTGGCCACTGCTTTCTCTGGTGGGTAAGGAGAAGAATCAGTAGGCTGAAGGTGTGGGGAGACGTAATAGTACACTGACTTGCATTTGTGTCCTCTGCAGTCTCACTTGCTCTCAAAGCTGTGGACATTTTGTGCTGATTATACAGACGAGAAGTGATTTATGTGAGCAGGTGATTAAAGTGGTTGCTTTATCCCCTAGAGACTTACTTGATCTTCCATCATTGTGGTCAGTATTGGAATGACCTAGCTGAATTGCACAGAAGATGAATGGGCTAGTAACTGGCTTTTGCCAAGGGAAAATTACTCATTTATGCAATTGAGCCTATTCAGCAATTTCGAGATTCAATTAAAAATTTAAAACCAAAATGTTCTTTCTTCTGTATCTTTCACTATCTAGAATAAGAGCTTGAGTGCCATTATGTGGTGTCTAACTGGGCAGGTGGGTTGGGTGCGGGGAGGAACCTGACACAGATCCTCAGTATTTATTTCCAGTACATAGTTTATTTGTTAAATGACTGTGACAGTTTCACACTTGTCTGTTGCCATGTTTTTTAGTGCACGAGCATAGCTGTGTCTCGAAAATGGTTGGCCTTGGGCAGTTCAGGAGGAGGACTCAATCTCATTCAGAAAGAAGGATGGAAGCACAGGCTTTTTCTTTCGCACAGGGTAAGATTAAGGGTAGCCCTGTCATGTACCATCCGGAGTATCTTTCATAAATTTGAATTTCTCCATTATCAATGATCATTTGGACTAAAAGAAGAGGGTAAAACTTGAGATTTAAAAGTAAAAAATTACCCATTTTTGAGGAGCTGCCTAATATTTTTCCTTTTGTGCTCTAGGAAGGTACAATTTCTCAGGTCGCCTGTTGTTTACATGATGATGATTATGTTGCTGTGGCTACCAGGTAAGAAACTGTTCTAAAACTGTCTGATCTTTTCCAAATGCATTTGAAGTTGACAAATGTAGTTGTGTGTTTGTTAGGGTGACCAGCCATCCCAGTGTGCCTGGGCCTGACCCTGTTTTAGCACTGAAAGTCCTGTGTCTTAGGAAACCTCTTAGACGCAAGCAAACCAGGATGGACAGTTGGTCACTTAGGGTCTGTGGAAAACAGTAATATGAGGCAACAACATTTCTGTGGCCTTAAAAGAGAAAGGTAACAGGGATAATTTAGAACATCTAAGTTCTCCTATTATATTGGATTGGTGGACTAAAGCAAGGAAATTAATACCTTGGCTTTCTACTTCCTCTTTTCTGAAGAATAAGAATTTGCTTATATATTTAACATAGTTGATATTGTGGTGCATTGAAATTGTACCTTTTTCACCTTTGCCAAAAATTTGCTTTTGTGTCTCAATACTTGCAGTCAAGGTCTTGTAGTTGTTTGGGAATTAAATCAAGAGCGTCGTGGGAAACCAGAACGAATTTATGTGTCTTCAGAACACAAAGGCCGAAAAGTTACAGCTCTCTGTTGGGATACAGCTATTCTTAGAGTTTTTATAGGTGATCATATGGGGAAAGTTTCTGCCATCAAACTCAACACTTCTAAACAAGCAAAGGTGAGAACCAGTCCAATTCTTTGTGTATGTAGGTGAGATATAAGGTGTTGTCTCACAGAATTTCAATTAAAGGACACAGTTTGACCTACTGTGTCTCTTGGGGACTGATCTAGAGCTCAGACTATGAATTTTGAGAAGACTTGTTTGCATGTAGTACATATGGTACCCTGGTTTAGCTTGACACTGTTACAGAATGGCTTCTGTGAGCTAACTTCAGTAATTTGCAGTTGTCTATTATATTACTCCATAATTCACCTTCATGGCTCATTTAAGTAAAGCATTCTTTAATACTAGGCTTTTAAGAAAGAAAAGATGGCTGGACTTCGTGGGCGATTCAGTGGTTAAGACTGCGTGATCCCAATGCAGGGATCACAGGTTCGATCCCTGGTCGGGGAACTAAGACCCTGCATGCCACATGGCGCAGCCAAAAAAAAAAAAAAGGAAAGAAAGAAAAAAGAAAAGATGCCTGTTTATTAGTTGTGTGAATAAAATGGCAAACATAGAAATGGTACCAATTGTCCAGGGTCCTATTCTCCTGGTCCCTGGTTAGAAGAAACTCATGGGTCTAGGTATATTTTCTCAGGATGGATGTAACTTGTTTGAATGGAATCTTAAAGACATCTCCTGGATTACGCTAAGCAGTGTGAGTCCCCAGGCTTCCTGCCACAGTTGTTGGAGTAGAAAAGTTGAGTCTCAAGTTATCCTAACAGAATGCTCCAGTCTGTCATTAAGGCAGAGCCAGCCTGCTCCTCGCTGTCCCTCTCCTCCAAAGCTATGATATCAGAAATGGGGGACTTGTCTCTCATTGGCTTATTTGCATGTAGGATCCTGGTAGAGAAGAATAACTATTGGCTAAGTTATTTTAATTAACACATCAGAATATTCTTGATGTATTAATTAAATATTCATGATGACCCATCAAGGTTACTACTTGATTCCTAACATATTTTTGATATACAGTTGGAATTCTACACTTATTGCAGCTCTAATTTGTCTTTTTTCCAAAGAGAGAAGTACTGTCTACAGGTGAAAAATTGTCTCACGTATTCTAAAACTTGCTTCATCTTTTTCTTCCCAACTTCTAAGAATAGATAATCACAAACAGAGCCTTAAGAATTCTCTTCTGCAGTTATGTAGCAAATTATTTCACAAAACTTAAATGAGCGAAACTTGATATTCTAACAGGCAAATTAATTTTGGCCCATTTAAAGTTTTTATTTTGCTGTCTAAACTGTTTTCATGTAAAAGCACATAATCCCCTTCTCTCTAAAGAGAAGGGGATTATGTGTATACGTAAAGATAAATAAATTTTATTTCCTTGTCACATCCCCTTTAGGCGGCTGCTGCCTTTGTGATGTTTCCTGTTCACACAATAACGACAGTTGACTCCTGTGTTGTCCAGTTAGATTATTTGGATGGAAGATTACTTATATCTTCACTTACTCGATGCTTCTTATGTGATACTGAGAGGTATATTGACTAACCATGAGTCATTGGAAATACAGAATTTTAGTCCCGGAAAGAAGTCATCTCACCCAAACCCCTCAATTCAGTTATACAGATATTAATAAGGAACCACCTGTGTGCAAGCTGATGTTAGTGAGTAGAGAGGAGGTAGAGGAGAGTGACATAGTCCAGTGGGTGACTAAGACAAATATTCAGTTAACTCTACCAAGAAACCTGGTCTAAGTGTCATGAGGGAAGACCGAACAGAGGCCTGTTTCTATATGGGGAATTGGGAAGTCTTCCTTGATTGAGTTTGTTGTTGTTGAAATTGTGTATTTAATAGAATTTTACTATAGGGTAAAATTGGATGAAAATTATGAAACTGACAGATATTTAATGAAATCTCAACAGTGGAACCAAAGGTGCAATGAATGGCAAAGGAGTATATTGGCGGTAGCTGTGAAATACCAGAACAGAATAGGAAATGGTTTGAAATGAATGTTGTGTATTGCTGTGTTTAAGTTCTTTAGCCATTCTCACCACAGGGAAATATTCACTGGGCATTTTTTTTCCCCCTCCATTGGCCCTGTCCAGCTACCATATTCCTCAGGACCCAGCCCTTCTGTTAAAAATTTATTGTGGAGAATTTTGAGCACACACCAAAGAAGAGAGAATTGCATAATAAACCACTGTGAGCCCACTAGCCAGCTTCAGTAATTTGTTGAGGATATTTAATAGGCGAAGTTTGAAGGAAGAGAGGTAAGAGGGGATAGGATATTCTAGCAGGAAGGAACAGAGTCTTGGGGAAAAGTAAGAAAGAATTAGGCATATTCTAAAACGTGTCCTCTGGCTTGAGTAGGGGAGTCGTGGGAGATCACGTTGGTAAATTAGTACCACATGGAGAGTGACAGTCTTAAATGTCACACTAATTAAGTATGTGGGTTCTCAGATCATTTTAAGAAAGTGTACATGTAGAAAATCAGGGTTTGGAAATTGATTCCCTTAGAACTATCAAGGATTGGAAACTTTTTATGTTTTTCCAGGGGTTCTTGTATCTCAGTTAGAAGACTGCTATTCTAGAAAGTAGGAGACTGGACTCCAAAAGTTTTGAAGGAATGTATGTTGACTGTCAGGGTTAGTAGAGGGAAGGATGAGGAGAGGATGCACTTTTAAAAAATTTTCTTGGGATGAGAAAGGTATGTGGGAAGGAGACCAGTAATAGTAGATTGCAGATGTCTGGTATCAGAGAACCTAGCTGTACAGCAGAGGGGCAAGGCTTTGAGATGCAAAGGATCAGTTTACATGGAATTAGCAGGAAGGATGGTGTACTTGGTTCTGACTTATTTCAGACTGTAGGTCCGTGATGAAGTTAGACTTACGGAACTGGAGATCATGTAGTGTCACTCTTTCATTTTTGCAGATCAGAAAGCGTAGTGAGTGATAGAGCTTGCCTCACATCATGCAGCTGGGAGGAGGCAGACTAGAATCTTTCTGTCTTGATTTTGTGCCTTTCCTGTTACCTCTAGTATATTCTTTGACATTGGACCTTTGGCCATTAAATCCATCCTTGAGATTTTGGTAAAATATTTGTTAGCTTCACAAATTTCTCAAATATTCTTCATCTATAGGTTTTCGAGTTTACCAAACAGCCCAATTCAGAAATTTGGCTGAAATTCTGACAAATGGTCAGAACACTGCATTGAATGAACACCTTATTGGGGTTGTTTTGAGAATCTAGTCAAATGGTATAAAGAGCTAAATAAGTGGAGGCTTATTTTTCCCTGTGTGCAGTACAGTTGCTAATCATTTATACTCCCATTTTACAGGATTGTGGCTAGAGTTGGTTATGAGAATAACTAACTGCAAAAATAACATGTTTTAGAAATGCCTACTTTGTTAGCTAGAATTCAGTTTGGGGGTACATGGATAGTACAATAATTGAAAATTTTTATGTATGTTTTAAGTTTTGTTTCAAGGTATATTCCCTTCCAAACAAAGAAGCATTTTTCTTTTTTAAACAAAGGCTCCTAATAACTAACGGAAGTGAGGTACGAGTTTGCTTTTCATGCTACTTTCTGTCAGTATTGTTAATGAACAGGGTGGATCCCAGGAGGAAGTAGAACAAACAGAAACAAAGAATTATGTTGTAGTAGAGAGAACATTGGATAAGGGAGCCTGACAATATGGTTTCAAGTTCTAGTTCTGCCACTTCTTAAACCTTGCCAAATGTCAGTTTCCCCATCCAGAATGTAGAGGTAGTTTTAAGGATTAACTAAGATAATGTATAGGAAATACCTAGCCTTGTGCCTGTCACATGTCATTTGAAAATGTGGAAAGCAAGACTAATGAGCATGCAAATGAGAATGAGTTGACTGTATTGGTTTACTCAGGAGATATTTATTGCACTCCTCTGAATTAGTAGCACTGTTGTTAAGCACCATAGAGGATGTGAAATAAGCAAGAAATATATTTTATTTCCCAAATAAGGAACATAGGTAATAAAACCGTAACTTCTTGTATTGCTCTGTATACATTTTAAAGCACTTTCACATCCATATTCTTCTAGTAAAGCTGATGTTATATTTTATTCATAAAGCAAATAAGTACAGGGATATTTATTGAATTATCTAAGGTCACGTAGGAAGTTCATGCTAGAGACCATATCAGGCCATTGTCCAAATAAAGAGTTTGAATATATGGAGCACAAAAGGCACTGAGTGCTTTCCGTGGGCCAGCTACTGTGCTGTGCACTGGGAGTTCAGCTAAAGAGGAAAAAGAAATGACGTTTGTCCTGAAGAAAGTCATAATCTGCTGTTCAAATAGACACAACTACCACATGTAATGTGGTGAATGCTTTGAAAACATAGCATGGGAAGCATATCCTTCTGCTTATAGGAGTCAGGGAAGTCTGTCAGAGGAGGAATGGTAGAGTTAATTTATGAAGAATAATAAAGGAGTGTTTGGAAAGAGATATCCTCACTCTCACCTTCCGTGTTCTCAGGCAGTTTTGTATATGCAGTTCTTTTATATATCTAGCTCAGGTAACCCTCAGGGAACAGAATGTTCCAAGGTACAGCCTTTCAGAAGGACTTAGCATTTTGAGGAAAGAGTGAGGCATTTATTGGGTATATGTGGCCTAGGAGTGGCCTGGAGACAGGGCAGATCAGTAGCCTCCATGGAGTGGCCAAAGAACAAGGTGATTTGGAAAGCAGTCAGTAGGATTTAAGGATGTAGGAAATGGTTTGGTAGCACTTACTTTTTAGTTTTGAAAGGAGAGTTCACATTCTGTGGATAATAAACTGAGTACTAACTTGAAGTCATTTGCTTTCTGTAACAGAAATAGTTAATGGCAAATCAGAGCTAGAACCCTATTTTGACCTTTCCATTCTGTTGTTCTTTCCAGTAAATTGCTAATATGAGGAGAGAGGGGACATTGTGGGTGGGGTTATTATGGCCATGCCGATATGTAGTGCCATTGCTTTTGACTTTTTTGTGAGTAAACATGCTTTCTCTTTTCTGCGGGGGTCGGGTATTAGAGAAAAATTTTGGAAAATTGGAAACAAGGAAAGAGATGGAGAATACGGAGCTTGTTTCTTCCCTGGAAGATGTTCTGCCAGCCAGCAGCCCCTAATATACTGTGCTCGCCCTGGCTCCAGGATGTGGGAAGTGAACTTTGATGGAGAAGTTATAAGTACACATCAGTTTAAGAAACTCCTCTCATCACCACCTCTTCCTGTGATTAATCTAAGGTAATGATTTGTATGGCCAGCAGGGAGTATTTGAGGAACTTACAGGGAGGGTTTGGTTTGAAACCTCTGATATTCTGCATGAGTTAAAGATTTTATCGTGCCTTTTGAGAGTGAAGTAGAATTTTTATTAAAAGATTCAGAGAAACCAAAAAGTCTTTAATCAATTATCTTTCATATGCTTAAAGCAAATTCAATAAGGGTAAATGCAGTTAGGTTCTTGAATTTGTTTTGGAGGCAGAAATTTTCCTATATAGGGAAAAAGATACTTGTATATTTTGATTGAATCATTAATCATGTTTACTTCCTAGATCAGAACCTCAGTATGATCATACGGTTGGATCCTCCCAGTCTTTGTCTTTCCCCAAACTCTTACATCTTAGGTAAGTTTCTCCCTTCGATCCTTTAAAAAAAAAATGAACACTTAACTTTTCCTCTTTGTTTCTTGTTCAAGGTAGTTAACTTTTCAAGTTTGTTTTTGTCCTAAATCATTTTTAGAAAATTAGGAAATGACTGTGTTATGTGAAGTGTTCTACATATAAGAGGAATGAAAAAAAGCATAGAAATATGCTTCCCTTTCTGTTTTGAACTGGCCTAAACCAGTTGGACACTTCACAGTTGTCGAGAACTTTTGACAGATTAGAGCTCGGAGCTGTAGATACACATTCTTTCATAACCTCCTCTCCCTAGTGGAATATTCCAGTGAAAGCAAGTCTCAGACTGAAGTCTGCTGCATATGTATGTTTCCTGGTAGGCAGGCACAAAAGTAGTTGTAGAACTTGTTCTTGTAAGCTTGGTGAAATTTCAGCTCTCTATTCTTCAGGTACTTTGCATGAAAGATCTGCTCAGGGTGGATCCAGCCAGCCATATGCTAACGTCTGAGTTCAGCTAGCCTTCTAGTTGGATTAGGTCCAAAAAAGTCCACTATTAAGTGGCAGCACAGAGTGCCACTTAAAGCCATCAGCTGCTGGGCTGGCCAGTTCTTACAGCTTGTTCTACAAGCATGGGCATGCCAGTGTATGATTTCCAGTCAATCTGTGTGTCTTGAACTCTTCTTATTTCCACAGCAGAATATTATTTCTAATATCTCTTAGGCTAATTAATAAGATCCCTAATGCAGATTCAGAGAATGTTATTTAGAGCTGGTATAGGGTACTCTGGAGCTTGGCTCCTGATCGAGTTCTTTCAAAGGCTAACTAACCGTGCTTTGAATGTAATTTTAAAAAACACTTGAAATGTTAACTAACTGCCCCTAAATAACGTATGTGTATGTCACACTACCTATCATGAAATATGTGAAAATAAATTGTAAACAGTATAACTCTTTTGCAAGTCCATAATTCATCCTAAAAGTTACTGGAGAAAGACCACTATTTATTTGCCCATAGTTAGATAAAGCCTATTAAAAACTCTTTCTTTATGGCACTTATCACAGTTTATAATTACATATTCAAACAGTATTTATGCCTCTCTTACTCCTAGACAGTAAGGCCCTTAAGGGCATCATGTCTGTTTTGTTCCCTGTGTTATTCTCAGTGTTTGGCATAATGCCTGGCATATCATAGACACTTAACATTTGTTGGCTATGGTGTGATGTGTGGGGTGTGGGCAAGTCCCCTACCCAGGAGTATGTTTTCTAATGGCAAGGCCAGTCTGCTTGGTCCTCCTGGTAGTGTTTTTCCTTTGAGTTAAACTATTTAAAGCTCCCATACAAGTTCCTGCCATAGCATTCAAAGCCCTGCATGATCTGGCTCTGCCTACTCCTCAGCTTAAGCAATAATTAATGCCACCTTGAAGCTTTTACTGACTCCTCCAGTGACTCACGTTAGACACTTATTCCCTTGCACTGTTGTCACATCTTGTTCATTTCTCTGTCACCACCCTGTTTCACTGTACTATGAATATCCATCCCAGTACCAGATTGTCAACTCCTTTGCTATGGGCACAGTGCTAGGCACACAGAAGGTTCTCAAATAATGGCTAAATTAAAGAGTTTCACAAAGATTTTTTTGAAAAAACATTAGTTACAGGGCTTTTCTTTATTTTTTTTCCCATGTGTACACTTGTGTTTTGGTAAGCTTCACTGTTACACCCACAAATTCTACGGGGAAGCAAATTTGTATGCCTCATTTTCTTTGGGGTACACTGGTGTCACTTTCTCTTCCTTAACTTTTTAAACAGTGTTGTTAGGCTTGTGTCCCTGTCTGTTTATTATCAGTGAAGGGGAAGGGGATGAGGGGTGTGTAAATTACCAAGTCTCAGCTCTGATATTAGTCCCCCCCACCCCCCACCTATTCTTAAGGAATCTTTCCAAGCTGCATGTCAAGTTCAGTGTCAAAATCCTGATCCTGTGTCTCTTTATTCAGGGATCTTCTGGCTTCTGGGTTTTTTTTCCCCTCTGGCTCCTAAAGGCAGCCTTCCAATTTTACTTATTTTGGACTAGGATTCTGACCATCTCTTCCTTCTTTGTGACAAAGATTACTTTCCCATAGGGACCGTGATCTGGTCTTATATTGGCAAAATGTTTAACATTTGTGTGAGGACCGAATTCCTGTTAAATATCGCCCTTAGTTTCATCGCCACATGTTACCTTTTTTAGTACTCTTGGAGGCATAAACTTAAAAAGAAGTCCCTGTTCTCAAGATTATAGTTCGTTGGAGAGATGTAGTTTATTTCTAGAAAATGTTTGACAACAATAAAAAGAGTGTGACAGTGCAATACATGATTAAGTGCCGTTTGAGCGGGCTTGACGAGAAATAGGTTGCGTGCAGGAGGGAGAGAGGGCTGTGCGCTGTCGGGGAGGATTTCAAAGGGCAGTAGAACTGCTGCTGATGCTTAAGGGGTGACTAGAATGAGACTGTTACAATGGGGAATGCTCTGACTGGGGATTACCAGTGGTGTATAAAAAAATAATAGCAGCCTCGAGAGAGTACATGAGATATATGAGCAAAGGAGTATAGAAGGAGATGAGCAGAGATGGAGAGTACCAGAGGACTGGAAAGGAAGGTGGACCAAGAAGTAGTGTCCAGAGTCTAGGAAGGCGAGATTCAGGAAGGAAGGAACAGTCTGCAGAGTTGGCCTCTGCTTGGGGATCAAGAAGGAAAATGAGAAAGTAGGTTATTGGGTTTGGCATTTAGGAGATCTGTGACTTTCCAAGAATGTAGTTAAGTGGAATGATCAGGATTCCAGATAACAGTGGGTGGGTCAGTGAGGATAAATGAGGGTAGAAGTAGCTTCTGTGAGGTATGGAGAAAAAAGTCCAGGTTTTGGAGCCAGACAGTCCTTGGTATAAATTCTGACTCTTCCGTATTCATGCTGAATGGCCTTCAACATGTTATTTATCTGTCTGAGCTTCAGTTTTTCTTTTTTATAAAATAGGGATAACACTCCTATCTTGATGAGATGCTACAGGTTAGATAATATTGGTATAGCCTTTAATGAAAAAAATAAACTCCCATAGTTGACTGGTAGTTTTCAACCTTTTATTGCCCACATACAACTAAGGACATCAAAATATTACCCTCCCTGGGACTTCACTGGTGGCGCAGTGATTAAGGGTCCGCCTGCCAACTCAGAGAACACGTTCGTTCGAGCCCTGGTCCAGGAAGATCCCACATGCCGTGGGGCAACTAAGCTCGTGCGCCACAACTACTGAGCTTGTGCTGTAGGGCCCGCGAGCCACAACTACTGAAGCCCGCGGGCCTAGAGCCCATGCTCCTCAACAAGAGAAGCCACTGCAACGAGAAGCCCACACACCACAACGAAGAGTAGCCCCCGCTCACCGCAACTAGAGAAAGCCTGCGTGCAGCAACAAAGACCCAATGAAGCCCAAAACAAATAAATAAATAAACACATTTAAAAATATATATATATTATCCTCCCTAAAAGTGGCTCACTAGAGCAGTGATTGGTGGTTAGATGTGTTTAGTCTTTGTTTTAGATGTCATACCAGATATGGGAAGTTTAGATACTTTAATAAAAGTCAGGTAAGATACCAGCCTTTTATTTTTCTAGAAGATATTTCGTGTATCTGAATTTTTCCCACTTTGGTGTCATATTATGCTATCTTTTACTGGCTTGTTGTTACAGACAGAAAAGAGGTGGTAGGATGTAATTGGCTGGATCAACTGTTGCTTTCTTTGTACAGGCTGATTTTGCTTTAATAGCTAGTGTGAGGGTCTGAAATCAGGGAATTATAAACTTCTGAATTCTCTTGACCTCTTCCATTTTCTCTTGCAGTGAGCACTGTGTGCTGACTTGGACAGAAAGAGGAATTTATATTTTCCTTCCTCAGAATGTTCAAGTCCTTCTTTGGAGTGAAGTCAAGGGTAATTGTGTTTTTCTTCCTATGTAATTTTTAATCGCATGCTTGTGAAAGATTTAGTTATTGTAGGAGGATTCTCTTGCAGTGTAAGAAGTAGAAAATAGAATGAGGTGACATTTCTTTTAAAGATTAACATCATAGGTGTATCCCATTATAAGGTACTTACGAAGTATACATTTGTGAATCTGTGTATAGTTATTTAGTTATTTTAAATACAATTTTCATTTATTCTTAAATATTAGCAACCACTGCTAAGGATTGAATGGGTTAATTTTTCCCTCTACTTACCCTGAATATTTATCCCTGTTAGAAGTCTTGCTTTGACTCCTGTTTTGTGTCTTAATAATTTAGGGTTGAAAAGTCCTTGTGGGAACAATAGCCATTTTATGTGGCTGAGGCAGAGAAAGTCAATCTCTGTATTCTTCTGGTTTAAACCAGAAATGGAGGAAATAAATCTAGCATTTTTAACATGACTGCTCAGAGAGTGTATCCTGACTTTTGAGTCATTTTCTACTTTGTAAAAACATAAAAAAGATGAAGGAACCATTACATACTGATTTCTCGTGAATTAAGTTTCCTAAAGGTGTCCCGTGAAAACTAGTTTTTTAGGTCATTTCATGGTATTCTGCCAAGACAGGTGTTTTTTCACGAACAGTTTGTTGATTTACATACTGCACTGAAATCTGTTACTGGTATCAGATTTGTAACTCAGAAATGTGATAGTCTGGCCTCCGAAGTGCCCCCTTTTAAAGTCCCAATTTCTTTTCACAAAACATAACATTTTTAAAAACAGGATTTTAGATCAGAGAGATGTTTCTTTCTCTGTATCTTTTATTCTTGATCTTTTTTAAAAGAATAGTGTCTAAGATATGATTTCTTCATTGAAATGCAAGTATAAAAATAGAGGTGAAATTCAATCAAGCCAAACCCTATATAGAAAATGAATCTATTAGAATAATTTCAGCCATCGCAAAAATGGAAAAGGAGTACTTGGTTAATGTCCTGTGTGTTCACCCCTCTGGTTTTTGTAGATATTCAGGATGTGGCTGTCTGTAAGAATGAGCTGTTCTGTTTGCACCTAAATGGGAAGGTCTCCCATCTTTCTCTGTTATCTGTGGAACGTTGTGTGGAACGCCTGCTAAGGAGAGGCCTGTGGAACCTGGCTGCTCAAACTTGCTGCCTTTTCCAGAATTCCGTCATTGCCAGCAGAGTGAGTCAGAAAGCTGACATGTTCATCTGGGTTGTTAAAACCATTCTAGCTTGCAGGATTGTGCTACACGGTTGCTTGTCTTTATTAGCCTGCTGATGAAGCAGCAGTAAATCCCCAAAGGAAACATGACAGATAAATCTGGAGTGGGGATGGGGGTGAGAAAAACTGTATACTTTCCATTCAAAAAAATCAACTTTACCCACAAATTTATTTGAATTTCAGGCCTTTTTTTTTTTTTTAGATGTTGGGGATAGGAGTTTGTTTATTAATTAATTAATTAATTAATTTTTGCTGTGTTGGGTCTTCATTTCTGTGCGAGGGCTTTCTCTAGTTGTGGCAAGCGGGGGCCGCTCTTCATCGCAGTGTGCAGGCCTCTCACTATCGCGGCCTCTCTTGTTGTGGAGCACAGGCTCCAGACATGCAGGCTCAGTAGTTGTGGCTCACGGGCCTAGTTGCTCCATGCCATGTGGGATCCTCCCAGACCAGGGCTCGAACCTGTGTCCCCTGCATTAGCAGGCAGGTTCTCAACCACTGCCACCAGGGAAGCCCAAGGCCTTGTTTTAAGTGAAATTATTATATGTACAGTAACTCTAAATTCTTAGTTCCTAAGAGAATTCTTATTAAGTCTTTTACTAGCTTTTAAAGCCCTTTTAAAGCACCTTTGAGGTTTTATGTTCTATGTTAGACCTCTTTCAATGTATTGGCCATTTGAATATAGATTTAGTTACAAACAGAAAACTCTCCTATTGGTTCTACTTATCCTTTTATTAGGGAAGAAAAACTTTGACTATAGATAAATTGGAACATTTGAAATCTCAGCTGGACTTAACAACCTATGGTGATCTGATTTCCCAACTGGAAGAATTGATCTTAAAATTTGAACCTTTGGATTCAGCTTGTAGCAGTAGAAGAAGCTCCATTTCATCACATGTAGGTATTCTCACTTTTAAAAGGGTTTTGCTCTACAGTAAGATTGTTCTACATTAATTTGTACTCATTTACCTCTAGGATCCCAAAAGTTACCTTCCTTTCCATGTTGTATATTGTTTGGGGGTGGTGGTGAAGAGGGGGCTTTCTTTCAGGTGTTGGACAACGTTATGAAGCCTTCATTTAGGTGTGTCTTAGAGCCGCATTTTGTTTTGTCGTTGTTTATTATGTTCTGTTTGAAAATATACCTCATATAGCCTCCAGAGCAAGTTAAGTTACCCCTAATATGTGATTTCAGATGCTTCATGCCAGCTTGAGTGTCAGTGCAGCTCAGGATTCAGGCCTTTAATCCTCATTCTCACATTCTCACATTCTCACAGCCAGACTTCATGGAGACCCACTAGAGAAATATGGTAGCATGATGCCATGAGCAGGTGAGAGGGACCTGGCTGCCAGGAGCCTAGACCTTGCTCACCATTTTGTTCTAATAAGCCATAATTGTCGTTAATGACTTGTTTCTTTTAGTGTTGATTTTTCTCTTAAAAAGCTATATCGTGTTATAAAAGTTTAACTTTTCTTTAATTCTTTTTCTTTTTAGGAAAGTTTCAGCATCTTGGACTCTGGTATTTATCGTATCATTAATAGTAGAAGAGGCAGTCAGTCAGATGAAGACTCTTGTTCCCTTCACAGCCAAACCCTCTCAGAAGATGAGAGACTTAAAGAATTCACCTCACATCAAGAAGAGGACCAACCAGATCAGTGTTGTGGTTCACACGGAAATGAAGGTGAAGAATGTGTCTTTTATTGGTTGCTGATGTGAAGCAGTTATTTTCTGTGGCTTCTGTTTGCCAAGATTATCTCATGCATAGAGTTTTCTACAAGGTGTTAATAATTTTTATTAAGTTGTTAGACTTTCCATCCAGACCTATTGATCAGTTCACCATTAGAAGAATGGATTTATGTTTAGTTGGGGTTTTTTTCCCCTCCTGTTTAGGCTAACATTGGTAAATTACCTAATTATTATCATGCATCAAAGTGCTGGAAAGCTTAAGAAAGGAGGTCATTAACCAAAAGAGTGGAACGATTTTATCCTAACCAAATTATTTTCCATTCGGAATGAAAAATTACTACAGTTCTGGGGGTCATTGCCTTCACTTTTCGATGTTCAAGTACTCCTGTGACCGAACTGTTGAGATTAATAGAGACTCTAAGCTTCCTTTCTGACTTGTGGGGATTCAGGGTTAGTAGGAAAAATGAAGGTACCTGTCCAAGTGTTTTATATGTGGACCATCCCATGCGTCTCGTAAACCTGTGTTCCACTCATTTGTATTTGGGTCAGTTGTGATTTTGGTATTGAACCCTTCATTTCCTTTGCTTTATTCATTTCAGAATTTCTTTAAAGATTAAAAAACTCTTCATGTGATTAGATTTTGTTTTTTCTCCCCAATTCCATTCATCAGACAATGTTTCACACGCTTCAGTGATGGTTGAGACAGATAAGAATGAAACTTTTCTCCCCTTCGGCATTCCACTGTCGTTTCGTTCTCCATCTCCTCTTGTGTCTCTTCAGGCTGTCAAGGAAAGGTAAACTCATTAGTCTTGTCATTTAATCCCACTTCTGGTTTTACTTCAGTTGTCATGTTAGGCACTTTGGCGCTGAGAATGGAGAGACATTTTAAATGAGGAAAAAGAAAGTCTCTACATTATTCCTCATATAGCCTGTTATACAAAGCCGTTTACTTCTCATTTCAATCTTGGGGAATTTATCTTCCCTCTTTGTTTGAGTACCTGGATATTTGAATTGTTACAAATGTGTTTTTTTTCCCCCTCAGGCTGAGCAAAAGTTAAAAAACGTTTTTTCCTCATCCCCGATTGGAACAATTTCCATATATCATTAGTCATTTCTTAACTTAATCATTTCTCAGTTTGGGCTCAGAATTGAAGACTCTTCAGAAGTCTTTCTAGCTACTCCATGGGCCCAGAATTGACTTACATGAATTTATGTCCAAGTTTTTCCACTTAAACGTTTTACCATAGTAGGATAAAGTCTTCATAATTATAACTTAATAATTATACAATGTGTCACTGAGTCCCTGTATTATGAATATACTAATGATTTCTGTAAAAAAAAAAAAAAAAGACATTTAAGTTTGAAAGAGAAGACTTCTGTAGCTCCTTCACTGCTAATGGGAGTTTTACTGGATACAAATTTTGCTTTTTCAAAGGATATATTGTGACAAATCAGCAGCTGAGTTTCCTGAAGAAATTCTTTGGCTAGGATGGGGCAGGTTTTCACATGGCCTTCTTTGCCTAAGTAAACAGAAACATTGCAGACACAGCTGCAATTAAAGACCTTTTCTTTAGGATTGAATCAGAGTAGTTTAGTAAATGAAGTAAATCCTTATTATAAATTTTACATGGGCCTTATGTGAAATATGTAATTGATTAAGGAAGTTGCTATAAAGAGTCTTTCTTTATAGCAAGTAAAGAAAGACTTGCTAAGTCCAAGTTGCCTTCAGGGACTGACAGGAACATAGAGAACTCAGATACTGAAATTTTCATTCTTGGCAGTAATGAGATTCTTTTCATATTAGTTTATTGGTATTTGACTTGCAGCGTTTCTAGCTTTGTGCGTAAAACTACTGAGAAGATTGGCACCCTTCATACGAGCCCTGATCTGAAAGTGAGACCAGAACCCAGGTGTGATGAGCAGTCATGTGAAGAGGATGTGGGTCCAGTCACTTGTCCAAAGGAGGAAGACACTGAGTAAGCCATTGCAGAGAAATCTGTGTAAATTCTAGAGGATACAATTGTCGGTTTGAAGAGAGCCATAAACCATGTCGTCTTGAAGAAGACACATGTATGACTCTGTTCATTGTAGATTATTTGCATAGCTTATAAAAACTGAATACCACAGAGTAAGTGTTAGAAAATTACATCAACCCATAAAAAGTCTATTGAGACAGAATTTTAATTTAGCACCTCTTCTTCCATCTTTCCCCTGAACAACTTCCCTCACCTCCAGATCTCTTCAAACTTCTGCAATGTTAGAGAAGGAGTATTAGAGTAAGAGTAGGATGACCAAGGATATAGGCCTCGTTCTGGTTCTGCTTCTGACTAGCATGTGACGTTGGTGACGCCCTCTGGCCTGTAAGATGAGAGCATTGGCGTTAATGTCGTCACGTGCCTTCCTATGATATGCTGGTGGCATAGTCCTTATGGAGTGGGGTTGTAGCAGAGCCCTTGGTCTGGCACAGTGTGAAGTATCTTGTCCACCTGGTCTCTGCCTTTTCTCATAATTCAGGGGATCTGGGCATTGGAGGCAGGCAAGCTCAGCACTCACCCAGGAATTGAGATAGACCCACAGGGCCAGTGTATGCTGACTGGACATTCAGATGAGAAAAAAGGTGTGTTACCCTTAGAGTAACTTAGCTATGAATCCGTATGTATATCGGGAAAAATGTGTAGATAGTGCGGTGGCATTTAAGGCAGCCCTCAGTCTGACGTTAGCCCACCTTTCCAACTTCATTTCCAACCACGTCTTTCTAAGCACTCTAAATTCTAGTCCTGTCAGAGAAGTGGGTGTGTACACCTCACTACTTTTCTTCATGCTGTTTCTCCCACCTGCAGTATTTTCCCCCCATTTTTCCTAACGCAAATACACCTCCTCGGGAAAGCTGCTCGTGGTTGCCTAGTCAGAATAATTATTCCTTTTTCTGTGCTTTCAGATCACAGTGCTTGTGCTGCTCTTTAGCATTCATTCTATTCTTTCTTATATTACAGTTGTTTTCTTGCCTTTCTTTCTGACTAGGGCTTACTCTGACTCGAACTTACTCATCTTGAAGCCATGGACCATTTTTTATACTCATCTGTTTGTTTCATGTATCATTAAGTACAATACCTACCACTTAGTGAGCACTTAGAAATATTTGCCCAAGAAGGTTCTAATCCCCTTTAACTCTTCTCACACTTCTCTAGGGGAAAAGAAGAAGTAACTAGTCAACCTCCAGAAGAGGAAAAGTTTCAAGAGATCAGAATGGCAACAGCAGAAGCAATGTGAGTATTTATGGGTGAGAAAGTTTTATAGAGAGTGGGAATGACTTTTTGAGATCATTAGTAGTGGTCCTGAGACAGTGTGGGGCAGAGGCAGTTTCATTTGGAATTGAAATTCATGAATTAATACAAAGGTAATGTTCTCTGTGTTGTTGTCTTGCTACTGAGATAATTGTTATTTAAAGAGTTGAAAAGTAACATTTATTCTGGATAAGTAATGTTGTATCTGTTAGGCTTATTTAGCATGAAACAATTTGTTTTTGAAAAACCACATAAAACATTAATTTCATACTTGTCTGTCTTATATAGGACCAAGCTACAGGACCCACTGGTATTGTTTGAACCACAGTCTCTGAAAATGGTTTTACAGGAGTGGCTTTCACAGTTAGAAAAAACATTTGCCATGAAGGACTTTTCAGGCATTTCAGATACTGGCAACTCATCCATGGAATCAAACCAGGGTATGCTATTGCTTGATGAGTCAAAAAAGGGAATATTAGACGAAGAAGATGAAAAAGAAAAAAGAGACTCTTTAGGCAATGAAGAAACTGTTGATCAAGCAGCACGTGACTCTGTAAATAGTCTGAGGGAGTCCCTGGATGATGACATTTTTCAAGTATGTTCTCCATGCAGTATACCAGGCAGTCTTCAGAAGGACCTGGCTGAAGTGACAACATTGTGTTTGGAACTGAGTGTATTGAATTCTGAGATCAAAAGTGCAAGTAGACATGTAGACCACACTTTGCAACAGTGCTCTCCTGAAATTCTGGCTTGTCGGTTCCTAAAGAAGTACTTTTTTCTTCTGGACTTGAAAAGAGCAAAGGAGAGCATCAAGCTGAGTTATACTAACAGTCCTTGTGTTTGGGATACTTTTATTGAAGGATTGAAAGGTAATAATCAGATTGCCTTACCAATAGAGGACAGTAGCATCTTGGCATTTTTTAGTTTAAAGAAGAAGATTTAAGTAGAAAATCACCTCTGTTCTGGTCAACCATCCCTTCAGTTTTCCACTCAATTTAGTCTTTTGTTGCTTTTTTTTTTCTGTTGAGATTGCTCACTTTTTTTTTAAATTGAAGTATAGTTGATTTACAACTCAATTTAATTTGTAATAGTTCTTGCAACTATTATAAGAAGTTAGTTTTATTTCTCTCACAGTCATTCAGAAAATGATACAGCAATGTTGGAGAAGTTGGGTTAAGTAAAATTTTATAAATGCAGATATATGAAAACCAGAAAATCCCTCTTGTAACTTACTAATATAGAGATAATATATACCATTTATTGAGTACTCACCAAGTGCCAGATAATATGCTAAACACTTTGCCAGCATTCTTTCATTTCATCCTTACAACACTTTGGAGTAGATGGTGTTATTCTGTTTAATAAGTAAGGAAACTGAGGCACAGAGAGATTATAATAGTTGAGTAGGCTAAACTTCTGTAGTATCTCACAATAACTCAGATACGATATAATAACTCAGATATGGTAGTTTATTTCTTGCTTATATATCAGCCCAGGGCAGATGTTCCAGGTCAGTGGGCAGCTCTCTTGCATGTGGTAACTCAGGGTTCCAAGTTCCTTCCATTTTTTTGGTCTCTATCCTCCCTTAGGGCTGATGATTAAGGCTGGGTTGCTATGTCCAGGGGGAAGCATGTGGAAGAGGCAGACAGGCTCTTACAGGGAGGTGTGGCCTGGTAGTGGCTTACGTCTCTTCTGTTGGTGAGAATTCTATCTCATGGCCCCACCTAACTGCAAAGGAGTCTGGGAAATGACCTCTCCAGGTGTCTAGAAGGAAGAGGATGGACATGGGTCAGGAGCCTGCATGTCTGCCTCAGAGATTTTGGTGGGCAGTCAGCAGCCTCTACTCCACACTTGAGTGAAGGTCACACTGTTGGTCATCCTCATGTAGATACCAGCTTTCATACCCTAGAGGCCATGCCTGCCCTTTCTACTACATAGTCCCATGTTTTTGAACAGGTGGATTTTCTTAACTCAAAACTCTGAATAACAGATGTCATGTTTCTAATAATTGATGTAGACTTTAAGCAAACTTTTCATTCATTACCAAAAGTGAGTAGTCACAAGTAGAGATACATTTTTATATTATCTGACTTAAGGTTTCTAGAAACAAGGATCTATGGTTACAGTTCTGCCTCAATTCACATTTAGCAGTTAAAAGCATAAGAAATGATTTCAGCTTCTTTTTCTGAATTGAGGTAGACTGTCTTTTATGTTGAAGTAAGAAGAGTTATTCCTTTTCAAATAAGTTCAAATGTTTGATATTACACTGGAAATTTGCTCTATCTGTCTCTATTATGTGATTGTACCCAACCTTGGTTACAGGAAAATAGCAAAAAAAAATAACCACTTCACCAACCTGAGTGGTTAACTTATGCCAGAGCTGTGGCTGGAGCCAGCGTGGAGGGTGTTTGAGATGATGCAGCTGCTTCCAAATTGAATTTAAGGGGATAAGTTTGGCTTAGTGCCCACCCAATCACAAAGCTTTCCCTCTCTTCATACGCTCTAAATGATGGCCTTCTCCTCTGAATCCCTTGAAATACTTACTGTCTGACCCAGTCAAATTGGAAATAATGAAACTGGGAAAAATTGATATATTTTTTTAAACAAATATATCAGACATTGAAGGTTTGGCTCTTTAGAAACGGTCTATTGAACAGGTTCTACTCTTCTAATGATGTTGTAATCATGAAAACAGCTTTGGAACTGTTCTTTGGGATTTATCTTCAGAGCTAGTTGAAAACTTCTTGAAAAAACTCATTTTATTTTAGAGTCATATATATGTAAACATATATTTTTTAACTACAAGTAGTTTTAACTAGATCTTCACTCACTTTATTTACACACTTGGCTTTAAATGACTTGGCTATTCCCCAAAGTCAGATCTTCCTTTGGAGGAAGATTTGCTATAACTGATGTTTTTTAAAAATAGGTCAAATATTTTTAAGTTAATTTAATTAAATTTAATTAACTAATTTTGTTCCAAAAGATTGATTAGGGATATCAGTTCTAGAAAAAAACTGAAGAATTTGGCATTGATGGTAGAAATATAGCTTATATATATATTAGCTTGCATATATAATAGCATATATATGTAATACATATATTACATATATAAAGGGTACATTTTCAATGGTAATAGTCATGTATTGGTTATCTGTTCCTTTATCTTGTTTAAAACTTCCAATATGCTTTGCCTCCCAATTTGTTGTGCAAAAACTTTTAAGTTTCATTAGGTCCCATTTGTTTATTTTTGGTTTTATTTCCATTTCTCTAGGAGGTGGGTCAAAAAGGATCTTGCTATGATTTATGTCATAGAGTGTTCTGCCTGTGTTTTCCTCTAAGAGTTTGATAGTGTCTGGCCTTACATTTAGGTCTTTAATCCATTTTGAGTTTATTTTTGTGTATGGTGTTAGGGAGTGATCTAATCTCATACTTTTACATGTACCTGTCCAGTTTTCCCAGCACCACTTATTGAAGAGGCTGTGTTTTCTCCACTGTGTATTCTTGCCTCCTTTATCAAAGAAAGGGTGACCATATGTGTGTGGGTTTACCTCTGGGCTTTCTATCCTGTTCCACTGATCTATATTTCTGTTTTTGTGCCAGTGCCATACTGTCTTGATTACCCAATTTGATTTTAAAGTCCTTAAAAGCAGAGGTTGTCTCTTGTTCTGTTTTTGTCTCTCCTATGATGCTTTATAAACGTTGGGACTTGCACACAGTAGGTGCATGACTAATTGTTGATTAATGTGTTCATGAATAAAATATTCACCACTGTAAGATGAAGGGAAAGGGGTGTGCTTTGTCTTTTAGAAATGGCAAGTTCCAATCCTGCATATATAAAGATGGAAGAAGGAGACCTTCCAACAAGATTAAAGTTATTGGATGACTTAGTCTCTTTTGACAGTCCTTTGTTGATTGCTTGTGCTACCCGGTGAGTGGTCCTGTATGTTGTTCGTGTGAACTAAAGCACAGACGTTTTCTTCGTCTCAGTCTGTAAAGTTTTACTCTGTTATGTGTTGCGCAGCTTCTTGTTAGTATATTTATTTTCATTTCTAATAAATACGTAGATAATGTAACCAAGTTATATTATCTTACTGAAGTTGGAGACTAACATGTTTTGTTTCTAAATGCAGATTGTATGAGAAATTTGGAGAATCTGCCCTTCGATCCTTAATCAGGTTTTATCCATCCATTTTGCCTTCAGATGTCATGCAACTTTGTCATCATCATCCTGCTCAGTTTTTGGCTTATTTAGACAGTCTGGTAAAATCAAGGCCTGAAGATCAACGGTGAGAAGGAGAGAATATTTGCGGACCCTCCTTTTTTTTTTTGGACTCTCTTTTGATAGGGCACTGTTTCTCTAGTATAAGCAGTTGGAACATTTTTACTATTAACTGCCACAGGATTGAGGCACCTGCTATTTAAGAGGAGGATTTTGGCAGTTATGTTCCATTCTTTCACAATTCACAGCACACACCACAAATGTGTGCATAACCCACACTTCTCTCTCCTCCCTCTCTCCCTCTCAGAGATTCTCAGATCAACAGTGTAAAATTAAACTCCGTTTCAAGGCGTATGCTAAGACAGATAAGCTTCCTTGTTGTCTCTGCCAGTGAGTGGATTTGCTGCCACCTTTTTGTTGTGATATATCCCAGCTTTTTGTGGGTGGATCTGTTACAGCTCTTAACTTCTTTGGGCTGAGGCCTCACTTCCTGTCTCTACATGGCAGTGAACACACATGTCCTTTGGTTATTGAGAATGGCAACTTCCCCCCTCTGTTTCTTCTGATTGGTTCACATTTGCTATACTGGTATTTATTTCTCCTTTTTTTTTTTTTGGCCCTTTGGTATTTCCCTTATTATCTTGAAGCTCAGCTGTTCAGTTAAAAGGCTATTATATTTTCACCAGCATTTCTATACTTTTTTTTTTTTTTTTTTTTTTTTGCGGTACGCGGGCCTCTCACCGTTGTGGTCTTCCCCGTTGCGGAGCACAGGCTCCGGACGCGCAGGCTCAGCGGCCACGGCTCACGGGCCCGGCCGCTCCGCGGCATGTGGGATCTTCCCGGACCGGGGCACGAACCCGCGTCCCCTGCATCGGCAGGCGGACTCCCAACAGCTGCGCCACCAGGGAAGCCCATTTCTATACATTTTGTAGCAGAAGAGTTTTCAAGTTATTTCATCCACTGTCTTGATCCCTTAATAACATTTTCTTCACATCTGCACATTTTATCTTTCCTTTCTCAGCATGAATATTGGTGATTTTTTTCCCAACTTTCTCTTAGGCCATTCTTCCTTGAGTCCCTCCTACAACCAGAGTCTTTAAGACTGGATTGGCTGC
Organism: Neophocaena asiaeorientalis asiaeorientalis; assembly: GCF_003031525.2. Taxonomy (NCBI): domain Eukaryota; kingdom Metazoa; phylum Chordata; class Mammalia; order Artiodactyla; family Phocoenidae; genus Neophocaena; species Neophocaena asiaeorientalis. The sequence goes on along the minus strand of NW_020175186.1, from coordinate 532,851 downwards.
TGTTGGCAGTGTCCCATGATGCTCCCCCAAGCACCAGCACTATGGATGATGAAGGAGACCCCAGGTATAGAAGGAGTCCTGTTTCTAAGCTCTGCTGCTCCTTTGGAATGGAACCAGTTTATTCACATACAGCATTCTGGGCTTACTTCAGGAATAGCTATGGAAGCGACTGACTCAAGTCATGGTAGTAATCAGATTGAGTGTACTGCTTAGTGGTTCTGAACATGTTTTGAATCACAGACCCTCTAAGAATCTGATGATTCCTCTCAGAAAAATGCACATTCATACAAAATTTTGCACATGATTGCAGAGAATTAAACTGGGCTACTGAAACTTTCATGGACCAACATTAAGAGACCTTGGTGATTAAACCTGTGTTAGAAGAAAATTGTTAGAAAATTGTGTGTATGTATGTGTGTGTGTGTGTGAGTGTGTGTGTGTGTGTGTATGTGTGTTTTCTTCCTAGAAATTTGCCAAGGGATTTTTAGATGTAACCTGATGTAGGATTTTTTTTTAACTTTGACTCTTTTTTTAAAGCTTTTCTAGTACATTTTAAAAACTTTTAATTAATTTATTTTTTGGCTGCATTGGGTCTTCGTTGCTGCACACAGGCTTTCTCTAGTTGTGGTGAGCGGTGTCTTGTTGAGGAGCGTAGGCTCTAGGTGCGTGGGCTTCAGTAGTTGTGGTACACTGGCTCAGTAGTTGTGGCTCACGGGCTCTAGATTTGCAGGCTCAGTAGTTGTGGAGCATGGGCTTAGTTGCTCCACGGCATGTGGGATCTTCCTGGACCAGGGACTGAACCCGTGTCCTCTGCATTGGCAGGTGGATTCTTAACCTTTGCACCACTGGGGAAGTCCCTGATTAGGATTTTTTTTTTAAAAAGAATTCATAAAAAATACACACTGTTACTTGTAATCTATCAGAAATATTCCTTGTGTTTTCCTCCAGGAGAAACTTTTTAAAAGCTCCCAAAATGCCTATCTTATATGCCTAGAGAAAAAGGTCTGGAAAGATATAAAATGGCTATCTGTGAGTGATGGAATTATGAGCTTCTTTCTTTTGCTTTTGATTACTAAAATATATAATTAAAAAAAATAAACAGGTATTTGTCATTGGAAAAATAGCTGTTTTAATTTTACAAAGGCCAAGTAGAAATGTTTGAAAAATATAATAATGGAAAAAATATAATTAAACTCTGATCTTACCTATCAGCTGACGAATAAGCATTTTTGTAGAGTTTATTTCCTGTCTAATTTACTGATACTTTTTTCATTTTTCAGGCCTCATTCCCACTTGTTTTCCTGGGGTTACAGTCAGCTAATCCTTCATCTAATTAAACTTCCTGCAGATTTTACAACAAAAGAGAAAGTGACTGACATCTGTAGGTCTCATGGGTAAGTGAGAATTTTCCTAGAAGCTGAAGTTAAGATTAGAATCATTTTAGTTAGTAACTTTGTAGTTAGGGGCCTGAACGGATATGCTTTGTCATTTGGGATTTTTTTTTGCTACATAAAGGTGGCTTTTTGTTTTTTTGTTGTTTGTTTTTTTTGCGGTATGCGGGCCTCTCAGTGTTGTGGCCTCTCCCATTGTGGAGCACAGGCTCTGGACGCGCAGGCTCAGCGGCCATGGCTCACGGGCCCAGCCGCTCCGCAGCATGTGGGATCTTCCCGGACCAGGGCACGAACCCGTGTCCCCTGCATCGGCAGGCGGACTCTCAACCACTGCGCCACCAGGGAAGCCCGGCTTTTTGTTTTAAGTGATAATAAACATCTTTTTTTGTCTTAAATTTTGAGTGTATTTTATTTTGTGTGTGGAAGAGACTGGTCCTTGCTCATTCCTCTCTCCCCCTTTTGCTTAGTTGTTAGCCCCAGTTCTCAGTTTATTTAATTAAACACCAGACTGTGTGATACAAGTTATAATTGATATAGTTTTGGAGAAGGGAGAGATCAGAATGGGCTTGGTAGAATGGCTGGTGAAGGACTCAGGGAGGAGGTGAGACTTTGAGGTAAGCCCTAAGCCTGGGTAGGATTTGTATTCAAACAGGAGCCAGGAGGAGGGCAAGTCAGGTGAGAGAAACAGCAAGAGCAAGGCCATGAAAAACTGCCCTTGCTTTTTATCTGTACCACATATTTGTAGTTATTCATGGCCTGAAGATGTTATCTTATGGCTTTACCTGGATTACAGTCTTTTGGAGATAGGGACATGTGTCTTCCTTTTCCCTCATGATGCATAATTCATAAAGTGGTAGGCACTTGGTACATATTTGTTCACTGATAATGAGGGATGAGACTGGCCAGGTTGTGGGTCATGAGATCATATAGGACCTTGAAAGGTGGTTAGAAGAATTTAGTTATCAGCAGAGACCCTTTTAGCCTTTTTGGTACAAAAATGACATGATAAAATGGAGGTTTCTGGAGATCATTTCTGGTTTCATACATGAGAAAGATTGGAGACGAGAAAGGAAGGCCAGCTAGGAAGCTGGTGCAGTAATTCAGGTATGACCAAATTGATTCTAGGTCAGCAGAAGGAGCACATCTAATGGCACATTTCAAAGGAAAATGCAGTCGGACCTGTAGATACTGGGTATAGCAAATGAAGGAAGGGGAAGAGTCAAGGAGAACTTCCAAAGTTTGCATACTTAGGGAAGAAATATGCTAGTTTGTTATTGAACCTTAAAGTTTATGAAGTGCATAAGCTTAAATGTCTCATAATTGGGGCTTGGCCTCAAATGTCAGTATTTATCGCTAGCTTTATTTATTTTTTTCTTAAATGCTCTAGATCAGGGCTGTCTAATAGAATTTTCTGAGGCAGTGGAAATATTCTATCACGCTGTCCAGTATGGCAGCCACTAGTCACATGTGGCCATTAAGTACTTGAAATATGTATTGGTCAACTGAAGAACTGACTTTTAAATTTTATTTAATTTAAATGTAAATAGCCACATGTGGCTAATATCTACAGTATTGGACCACACAGCTCCAGATAAATTCACTGCTTTTTATTCCTCTCTCCAACTTTGGTCTCTTTAAAGTTTCTGGCCTGGATATCTTATTCTCTGTTTGGAGCTGGGGAGAAGAAGAGAGGCCTTCACGAATATTGTGTATCTGAATGATATGAGCCTGATGGAAGGGGACAATGGTATGTAAATCCCAATCGGTTCTTCTTGGTTATAGTATTTTAGAAGTCACTACAGACTATTCAATAAAGAAATTTGATAAATATTTCAATGATCATTTATGTTATTCTAGCTAGCTGTCACATTTTTGGAGTTTTTTTTTTTTTTTTATCTGTACTACTTGGTATACCATGAAATCATAACTAGAAATAAACTACAGGCAACTTTTCTGTTTCATGAGTGCCTACCATGTGAGGCATTATATTGATACCTGATGCTTTTCCATATGCTGTTTAAATGAGATATTAAACCTGTGGGATAGTTACTATTATTTTGATTTTAAAAAAGTTATGATTGAGGCCCAGAAAAAGGATAATTAGTTTCCCCACAGTCATACAACTAGTTAATGCTGGAGCTGGTGTTCAGACCAGGTCTGACCATCTCTAAAGCTTGTGCTCAGGTTTTTTGATCTGCATCATGTTGCCATTTTACACAGCCCAAAGTTAGAGATCATTAAGATGAACTTAGAGTAGCAGTCAGATTTTCCTAAGCCTTTACAGGTACTTAGGGTTTTTTTTTTGTTTTTTTTTTAATTTTCATCAATTCAATACAGATAAAATGGCAGTCAGGAGGCCAGGACTTTGACACATTGATTTCTGAAGTCTGAGAGTTCATCCTGCACTCAGAGAGGTGGTCTTGGTCTGTTTTGTAGTGTTACTTTATTCATCTCAATGCAGAGATGCCAGCAGCATGACATCAGGATCCTTCATCTAGCAGTGTGATCTACAGCCTTTTTCAGCCCTATTGCTGTAGAAGAAGAAAAGTTACAACCAAGCAAAGAAACCAGGTGACTGGCAAAGAGATAGCCTCAGGTGTCACAGTTACAGCAATAATAACTGAATCATCTTTGTTTCAAAAATGAAACAAGAGGGTCACATGGTTTTGTAGAACTATAGATGTGTTCACTTTGGAAAAATAACCAGAAAAGTTAAGATATAAATGGTTTATTCTTTTAAAGTTACAACATGATGTTTGTTATAGAAAAAAATGGAAAATCTAGGAAGAATGAAGAAGATATCACCTAAAATTCTTCCCACCCAGATAAAAGTACTCTTAATACTTTGTTAATGTAATAATAATAGCTATTCTTACCCTTGGTGTATTAAATGGGAGTCTTTTCTTGACATTTTTGTCTCCTAACTTATATTTCACTTCAAAGAATGTTGCTTTTGCTGCCAAATATATATCTCATATCTATCTACTTTCTTTGGCTCCACCACGGTCATTCTGATCCCAGCTACTAGCCTGGTTACTGCAATAACTTTATAATTGGCCTTCTGGTTTCCATTCTTGCCCATCTTTAACCGATTTTCCTTAGAGCAGCCAGAATGGTTCTTTTTTTTTAATTAAAAAAATTTTTATTGAGGTAACATTGGTTTATAACATTATATAAGTTTTATGTGTACAACATTATATTTCCACTTTTGTATACCCTGCAGTGTCTCACCACTAAAAATTTAGTTTCCATCTGTCACCGTGTTTGTTCCCTTTTACCCATTTCACCCTGCCCCCACTCCATCCCCTCTGGTAACCACTACTTTGTTCTTTGCATCTGCATGTTTGTTTTTGTTTGGTTTGTTCATTTATTTTGTTTTTGTTTGTTTTTGTATTCCACAAATGAGTGAGATCATATGGTGTTTGTCTTTCTCTGTCTGACTTACTTCACTTGGCATAATATGCCCAAGGTCCATCCATGTTGTCACAAATGGCAAGATTTCTTCTTTTTTTTATGGCTGAGAAGTATTCCATTACGTGTGTGTGTGTGTGTGTGTGTGTGTGTGTGTGTGTGTGTATCACATCTTCTTTATCCATTCATCTATCGAAGGGCACTTAGGTTACTTCCATATCTTGGCTATTATAAATAATGTTGCAGTGAACATAGGGGTGCATATATCTTTTCCAATTAGTGTTTTCATATTCTTTGGGTAAATACTCAGAAGTGGGATTGCTGGATCATATGGTAGTTCTATTTTCAGCTTTTTGAGGAACTTCCATGCTGTTTTCCACTGTGGCTGCACCAACTGACATTCCCACCAACAGTGCACAGAGTTCCCTTTTCTCCACATCCTTGCCAACATTTGTAGACTTTTTGATGATAGCCATTCTGACAGGTGTGAGGTGATATCTCATGTGGGTTTTTTTAATATAAATTTATTATTTTTTATTTATTTATTTTTGGCTGCGTTGGGTCTTCGTTGCTGCACATGGGCTTTCTCTAATTGCGGCGAGCAGGGGCTACTCTTTGTTGCGGTGCACGGGCTTCTCATTTTTGTGGCTTCTCTTGTTGCAGAGCACGGGCTCTAGGTGCACAGGCTTCAGTAGTTGTGGCTTGCAGGCTCTAGAGTGCAGGCTCAGTAGCTGTGGCTCACGGGCTTAGTTGTTCTGCGGCATGTGGGATCTTCCTGGACCAGGGATTGAACCCGTGTCCCCTGCATTGGCAGGCGGATTCTTAACCACTGAGCCACCAGGGAAGTCCTCCCATGTGGTTTTGATTTGCATTTCCCTAATAATTAGTGATGTGGAACATCTTTTCATGTGCTTCTTGGCCATCTGTATGTCATCTTTGGGAAAATGTCTGTTCAGTTCTCTGCCCACTTTTTCATCCAGTTGTTTATGTATTTTTGGTTATTAATCTCTTATTGGATATATTATTTGCAAATATCTTCTCCAATTCAATAGGTCATCTTTTCATTTTGTGGATGGTTTCTTTTGCTGTGTAGAAGCTTTTTAGTTTGATGTAGTCCTATTTGTTTATTTTTGCTTTTGTTTCCCTTGCCTGAGGAGACCTAGCTAGAAAGATATTCCTAGGACTGATGTCAGAGAGTGTCATGCCTATGTTTTCTTCTAGGAGTTTATGGTTTTGGGTCTTACATTTAAGTCTTTAATCCATTTTGAGTTGATTTTTGTGTATGGTGTGAGGTAGTGGTCTACTTTCATTTTTTTGCATGAGACTGTCCAATGTCCCCAACACCATTTATTGAAGAGACTGTCCTTTCTCCATTGGATGTTCCTTATTCCTTTGTTGTATATTAATTGTCCATATATGTATGGGTTTATTTCTGGGCTCTCAGTTCTGTTCCATTGATATATGTATCTGTTTTTCTGCCACTACCATGCTGTTTTGATTACTATGGCTTTATAATATAGTTTTAAATCAGGGCGTGTGATACCTCCAGCTTTGTTCTCTTCGCTCAGGATTGTTTTGGCTATTTGGGGTCTTTTGTGGTTCCATGTAAATTTTAGAATTTTTTGTTTTATTTCTGTGAAAAATGTTTTTGGGGTTTTGATAAGGATTGTATTGAATCTATAGATTGCTTTGGCAATATGGACATTTTAACAATGTTAATTCTTCCAGTCCATGAGCAGGGAATATCTTTCCATTTATTTGTGTCTTCTTCAGTTTCTTTCAGCGGTGTCTTATAGTTTTCAGTATACAGGTCTTTCACCTCCTCGGTTAAATCTGTTCCTAGGTATTTTATTCTTTTTGTTGTGACTGTAAATGGAATTGTTTTCTTAATTTCTTTTTCTGCTAGCTCATTGTTAGTGTATAGAAATGCAACAGATTTTTGAATGTTGATTTGTACCCTGCAACTTTATTATTTCTAGTAGTTCTTTGGTGGAGTCTTTAGGGTTTTCTATGTATAAATCATGTCATCCACAAATAGTGACAGTTTCACTTCTTCCTTTCCAACTTGGATGCCTTTTCTTTTTCTTGCCTGATTGCTCTAGCTGGGACTTCTGGTACTATGTTGAATAAGGGTGGTAAGAGTGGGCATCCTTGTCTTGTTCCTGATTTAGAGGGCTAGCTTTCAGTTTTTCACCATTGAGAATGATATTAGTTGTGAGTTTGTCATATATATGGCCTTATTATGTTGAGGTATGTTCCTTCTATGCCCACTTTATTGAAAGTTCGTTTTATCATAAATGGGTGTTGAATCTTGTCAATTTTTTTTTTTGCATCTATTGAGATAATTATATGGTTTTTATCCTTCATTTTGTTAATGTGGTGTATCACGTGAATTTATTGTGGATACAACTATTCTTGCATCCCTGGAATAAATCCCACTTGGTCATGGTGTATGATTCTTTTTATTTATTGTATTCGGTATGCTAATATTTTGTTGAGAATTTTTGCATCTATGTTCATCAGAGATACTGACCTGTAATTTTTTTGAGTCTTTGTGTGGTTTTGGTATCAGGGTGGTGTTGGCTTTGTAAAATGAGTTAGAAAGCATTCCCTTCTCTTCAAGAGTTTGAAAAGGATAGGTATTAAGTCTTTTAAATGTTTGGTAGAATTCACCTATGAAGGCATCTGGTCCTAGACTCATGTTTTTTAGGAGCTTTGATTATTATTTCAATTTCTGTACTAGTGATCGGGGTATTTAGATTTTTCATTTCTTCATGATTCAGTCTTGGAAGGTTTTATGATTCTAAGAATTTGTCCATTTCTTCTAGGTCGTCCAATTTGTTGGCGTGTAGCTGTTCATATTATTCTCTTATAAGCCTTTCTATTCCTGTGGTATCCATTGTTATCTTTCTTCTTGCATTTCTGATTTTATTTATCAGAGCCTTCTCTAAGATTAGTGAGTCTAGCTAAAGATTTGTCAATTTTATCTTTTCAAGAACCAGCTTTTAGTTTTATTGATCTTTTCTATTGTCTTTTTAGTCTTTATTTCATTTATTTCTGCTCTGATCTTAATTATTTCCTGCCTTCTACTGATTTGGGGCTTCATTTGTTCTTTTTCTAGTTCCTTTATGTACAGGGTTAGATTGTTTATTTTAGATTTTTCTTGTTTCTTGAGGTAGGCATGTATTGCTTAAACTTCCCTTTTAGTATCACTTTTGCTGCATCCCATAGATTCTGGTATGTCATATTTTCATTTGTCTTTGGGTAACTTTTGATATCTTCTTTGATTTTCATTGACTTGGTAGTTGTTCAGTAGCATGTTGTTCAGTCTCCACATATTTGTAATTTTTCCAGCTTTCTTATAGTTGATTTCTATTTTCATAGAAATTGGAAAATATTCTTGATACGATTTCAGTCTTCTTAAATTCACTGAGATTTGTTTTGTGTCCCAACATACGGTTTACCCTTGAGAAAGTTCCATGTCCACTTGAGAAGAATGTGTATTCTGATGCAATTGAATGGAATGTTCTGTACAAATCTATCAAATCCATCTAGTCTGATGTTTCATTTAAGGCTGCTGCTTCCTTGTTGACTTTCTGTCCGGATGATCTATCCATTGATGTCAGTGGGCTGCTAAATTCTCCTACTATTATTGTGTTGCTGTCAATTTCTCCTTTTAAGTCTGTTAATAATTGTTTTATATATTTTGGTGCTCCTGTGTTTGGTGCATATATATTAATAACATTATGTCTTTGTGATGAATTATCCCCTTTATCATTATATACTATCCACTTTTGTCTCTTGTTATCTTTTTTGGTTTGAAGTCTGTTTTGTCTGATATAAGTATGGCTACACCCACTTTCTTTTGGCTGCCATTTGCCTGGAGTGTCATCTTCCATCTCTTTACTTTGAGCCTATAATTGTCTTAAACTCTGAGATGAGTCTCCTGGAGGCAGCATGCAGTTGGCTCTTGGTTTTTAATCCACCCAGCCTTTCTGTGTCTTTTGATTGGTGAATTCAATCCATTTACATTTAGGATGATTATTGACAGATGAGGATTTGGTACTGCTATTTTATCTTTCGTTTTCGGTTGCTCTATATCTTCATTATTTCTTTTTCCTTGTATTTCTGTCTGCCATTTTGCTTTGGTGTTTTTTCATGATGTTTTTCTCACTTTCCTCTTTTTTAATGTTTTGTGTCTTTGCTCTAGATTTATTTTTTGTGGTTACCATGGGGTTTGTATGAAACATGTCATAGATAAAGTAGTCCTTTTTCTGCTTATAGCATCTTATCTTTATGTACCTATATGAGTTCCACCCTTTTCCTCTCCCCCTTTTGTATTTTTCTTGCCTCAAATTATCCCTTTTTATGTTGTGAGTTTGTTACCAAATTGAAGTAGCTATAATTACTTTTTCTACTCATCTTTGCCCTTTAACCTTTATGCTGTAAAGTGTTTAAAAAACCTATTCTGATAAAGAGTTGCAGTTTAAAGATTCTGTCTGCTTATCACTTTACTCAAAGATTTGTGTACTTTGCTCTTTTCTGTTTGTTTGTTTCTGGTAAAGAGCTCCTTTCAACATTTCTTGTAAATGCAGGTCTAGTGTTGATGAACTTCCTCAGCTTTTGTTTGTCTGGGAAAGTCCTTATTTATCATTCATATCTGAATGATAACTTTGCTGGATAGAGTATTCTTGGGTGATGGTTTTTATCTTTCAGTATTTTGAGAATGTCATTCCACTTTCTTCTGGACTGTAGAGTTTCTGCTGAGAAATCTGTTAGTAGCCTAATGGAGGTTCCTTTGTAGGTTACCCTTCCTTTTTCCCCTGGCTGCCTTAATTCTTTGTCATTGACTTTTAACAATTTTAATATAATATGTCTTGAAGAAGGTCTTCTTAAAATACATATATTTATTTATTTATTTTTGGCTGCGTTGGGTCTTCATTGCTGCGTGCGGGCTTTTTCTAGTTGTGGCGAGCGGGGCCTACTCTTGATTGCAGTGCTCTGGTTTCTCATTGTGGTGGCTTCTGTTGTTGCAGAGCACGGGCTCTAGGTGGGTGGGCTACAGTAGTTGTGGCACGTGGGCTCAATAGTTGTGGCTCGTGGGCTCTAGAGTGCAGGACCAGTAGTTGTGGCACACGGGCTTTGTTGCTCCGTGGCATGTGGGATCTTCCTGGACCAGGGCATGAACCCATGTCCCTTGCCTTGGCAGATGGATTCTTAACCACTGCACCAGCAGGGAAGGAAGTCCCTTGAAGAAGGTATTTTTGTATTGAGATGATTAGGTGTTCTCTTAGCTTCATGGGCTTGTATATCCAGTTCCTTCTCCAGTTTGGGAAGCTCTCAGCTATTACTTCTTTAAATAAACTCTCTGCTCCCCTCTCCCTTTCTTCTCCTTCTGGGAAGCCCATTACCCTAATGTTGTCTTTCCTAAGGAGTTGGATAGTTCTCATAGAATTTTTTCAAATATCTTATTTCTTTCTTCTTCTGCTTGTGTCATTTCTAGAGTTCTATCTTCAAGCTCACTAATTCTCTCTCCCATGTGATCTGCTCTATTTTCAGTGCTTTCTAATGTTTTCTTCAACTCATTTATTGAATTCTTTAGTTCTAGAATTTGTTTTTCTTTTTTAGAGTTTTAATCTCTTTTGTAAAGTATTCCTCTGTTCATTAATTTCGTTCCTGAGTTCATTGAACTGCCTGAGTTTTCTTGTAGTTCCTTGACTTTCTTCATGACAGCTATTTTGAATTCTCTGTCAGTTAGATCACAGTATTCTGTGACTTTAAGTTTGGTTTCTGGAGAATCGTAATTTTCCTTTTGTGGTACAGTGTCACTATGGTTCTTCACAGTGTTTGATGAAGTTGTTCCTCTGACACACATTTAAAGTAGCAAGCACCTTTCTGCTTGATTGTAATGATCCAACAGGTTAGAAATTAGAGGCCTTTCTTTTGTTTTCCAGTGGGTGGCGCTATAGCACAAGTTTTGGGTTTCTCTTACGTCAGCTGCCTCTGGTTATATTTGAGAGTCTGCACTTTGTGCCCTCTACCATCTCCATCTGTGGTGTGGCCCGATGCCTGCATTATCACTTCCTGTACCTGCAGGGTCGCCTTACTTCTGCCAGTGTTGCTAGCATTGCCACCTGGTGCACCAGGATGGTGGGCTCCCTCCTGTCCAGGAGCCCTTGAGTGGCAAGTTCCACTGCTATTGGGGAGGAAGGGGCAGGGGCAATAGCTAGGATTGCTCAGGTGGCCCTGCCATGTCCAGTGTTGTAAGATTCATGGGCTTGCTACTTCGAGTTGGGGGCTGGAGGCTGGGGTCATGTGCACTGCTTCCCCTGCCTACTGTCAGCTTCTCTGGGGCTGGAGGGCTGGGACTGCAGACACCACCTCCACTGTTTCCCTGGTTCTGCCTCTTCTATGTGTTCCAGTCCATCACCTTTAGTTGTATAGATATGTGGAGAATTCTCTGGTTTCTTGGTGTGTCGGACACAAGAACCTTTGTTGTGTTGTGGATGTTTTACTGGTTGTAGGTTAAGGGGAGAGACAAAGGTAGCTTTTCACTCCACCACGTTGCTGACTCTCAGAATGGTTCTTTTAAACAAAAATTGGATTATGTGGCTGTCCGCCTTGAAGCCCCTTACGTTGGACTCAAAATAAAATCCAGATTCTTAAGCTGTTCCCTTATGGCCTAGCCCTATCATCTCATTCTCACTCCTCACTGCCACCTTTGTGCATTGTAGGCCTTTTTTGAGTTCCTTGAACTCACCTAGTTCCTTCCTGTGTCGAGTCATTTTCCATGTTTCCTTTGTCAGAAATGCAGGCTCCTTCACCCTCCATTCCTGACACCTTCCCTGCACGTTTGTGTACATATGGGCCACAAGCACATGCTCACTAAACTTGTCTCATCTTTCAGCTCTCTGCTTAACTGTCACTTATACAGCCCTTCTCTGATCCTTAAAAAAAAAAAAACAAAAACCCAAACCTGCCAATCTCTCTAATGGCTCTTTGAGCTTTTCCTTTATAGCAAGCACTTAGCACAGTTTATAAGCATAGATTTATTTATGTGTTTGTCTAAGTTCTGTCTCCTTTACTGGACCATGAGTTCCACAGGAGTGCAGGCCGGGCTCATCATGTCTGTTTGTTCCTCATTCACATTCAGTGCCTAGTATGGAGTGTGCCCTGGGTAATTACTTACTGCGTGAGCAAATGAAGGAATGTTGAAGCTAATTTTATGGCTTCTCCTTTTCGTGAGCTATTTGTTCAACAAATATTCAGAAAACAACTCTGTATTGGGGGTAATGAGATTATATTCTTTAATATTTTTATGTTTTGGTATGAAACATTTTCACGAATAGTTTCTCCTGTATGCAGGCAGAATGCTAAGAGCAGTCAGAGCCCACATTGTTTCTCTGTGTTTGAGTAGGTTGGATCCCAGAGACTGTGGAGGAATGGAAGCTTCTCCTACATCTGGTACAGAACAAGAGCACAAAGCCAGCCCCAGCCCCCCAGAAGTCACCAAATGGGAACTTCAGCGATGGGCCTTCCCCTATCAACGTGGAGAATGTGTCACTCCTGTTAGCTAAGGTCATGGGCCCAGACCGGGCCTGGTCACTGCTACAAGAATGTGGTTTGACCCTTGAGCTGTCAGAGAGGTTTACCAGAACCTGTGATATCCTGAGGATTGCCGAGAAAAGGCAGAGGTAATGTATGTCTGTCCTGCCCTCTCCACAGGCACCTGGGGAATGTAGAATTGCACAGATTTTCAGAGGTGGATGGGACTATAGAGATCACATAGTCTCAACCCCTCATTCATAGCTGAGGGAACAGAGACTCCTCTGTTGATGAAGGTGATTAAGAGAAGAGGCTAAAGTAATATTTTGTTCACAGTCATCACCGAAACACTGTTTAGGTTAATGTAAATACCCAAATCTGACGTGTACTCAGTTCTTGAAGAATATTATTGGTACCGCATACCTAATTGTCTCAGTCAGGGTTTTTTTTTGTTTTGTTTTTTTTAAACTGTGGTAAAATACAGATAACATAAAATTTCCTGCCAACCGTTTTTAACTACTTGGTTCAGTAGTGTTAAGTATATTCATATCAGTGTGCAGTCAGTTTCCAGAACTTTTTCAGCTTACAAGACTGAAACTCTATACCCATTAAACAACAGCTCCCCCTTTCCCCTCCACCTAAGCCCTGGTAACCACCATTCTACTTTCTGTCTCTGACTTTGACTACTCGAAGTACCTCATATAAGTGGGATCATACAGTGTTTGTCTTTTTGTGACTGGCTTGTTTCACTCAGCGTAGTGTGAGTAATGCTGCTATGAACATGAGTTTACAGATATCTCTGAGACCCTGCTTCCAGTTCTTTTGGGTGTATACCCAGGTGTGGAATTGCTGGATCAGATGGTACTTCTATTTTTAATTTTTTGAGGAACCTCCATACTGTTTTCCATGGAGCCTGCACCATTTTACATTCCCACCAATTATAGCACATCCCCACCAACACTAGTTATTTTCTGTTTTGTTTTGTTTTGTTTTTTTGGATAGTAGCTATCCTAATGGGCATGAGGTGATATCTCATTGTGGTTTTATTTGCATTTCCCTAGTGATTATTGATGTTGATCTTTTCAACATCTTTTCATATGCTCGTTGGCTATTTGAATGTCATCTTTGGAGAAATACCTGTTCAAGTCTTTTGCCCATTTTTAAATTGCATTATTTGTTTTTTGTCATATGAGTTCTTTACATATTCTCAATATTAACCTCTCAGATATGTGATTTGCAAATATTTTCTCCTATTGTATAGGACAGGATGCCATATTCACAGGATGCCTTTTCAGTCTGTTGATTGCGTCTTTTGATGCACAGAGTCAGTCAGCTTTTTTAATCCTTTCTTCTGAAAAGAATGAACAATGACAGCTAAATTTGCCTGTTTCTTTTCTTTGGGATTTCAGAGCCTTGATACAATGCATGCTTGAAAAATGTGATCGGTTTCTCTGGTCTCAGCAGGCCTAATTGAAGAAGATTCAGCAGGGTGTCACGACATTTTGAGAAAAACTGAATCGTGCTCCGGAACCTTCTGAATGCATTTGTTTTTGAAGGAAAGGCCCCACCTGAGATCCCTGCCACCTTATTGGGAGCACTTTTGTCCATGTCTGTAACCTCTGCATTTGTGGCTCTATCTGTACCTCAGTGTTTTTCAACTGAAGTTGAATTTTGAAAGGAATCAGTCCTTGTTTGCTGAAATGAAGTGCTCTGGAAGGAATCAGAATGTGAATATCCCCAGCTATGCAGTCCTTATTCTGAACAACAGTGTTATTTGTTCCTTGCTGGTGGACTGGGGGAATTCTTTTCCTGTCGTGACTGCCATGTAGGGAGCAGAAGTTTCTCATCCTGGTCACATGAAGACATACAATGTAATTGACAGAAATTGAATTCTTTTTTTATCTTCTCTGGGACACTTGAGAAATTACCAAAGCAAGATCTGGTATAATGGAATTAACACATAAAATGAGTGAAACACTGAAGATTCAAATCAGATGTTTAAATGAAATGGCCCTATATTTAAATTGAGCTAATTTAAAGTGTATTTTTTTTTCCAGTGCTTGACATTTTCTAATCTGAACCTATATACAACTAATTCATTACTGGAAATGTTTTACTCCAGTCTTTCCTAAACAGTAGCCTAAAGGAGTCATGCACTTTTAAAATTTGTTTTTTAAAAGCCGTAATAAAGGAAGGCTGAGTACTGATAAAGATCACAGCAAGTGCTTGTATTATTTAAGCCAAGTACTAGATTGCCATTTTCAGGCTCCTGTATACTTACACAGCATGTTATATTAATAATAAATGTAAAATCTAATTTAAAAATTATTTGAATAGAATGTAGACATGAGGTTTTATAGTGAGCAATTTGCAGGAAGGTGTGGTGTAAACTCGGTGTGGAATAAGCAAAGTGTTGGGTACATTGAATGATTCACTTCTTTCTTTCATTTATAACACAGCCAGAGAACTATAGACACAAATTGCTGTCATACTTCCATGTGACATTTGGATATGACATAACCAGATTAGTTGAAGAGATGATCAGAGAAGGGAGGCTTCACAAAGCTTCTTAGCATTTTGGGAAGTGTGGAAAACCTAACAATTTTGGTCACCAGTGTGTGGCAGAGTGTGTGTGGGGGGTGTCTCCCCACGCCAAGCAATTCTCCAACACCAGCTGGGTGTCCTACAACTCAACTCAATTGAACGTATCTCCCTGGAGATAGCATCCGATTTCACAGGTTAGGGGCTCAGAACCACAAAACTGCCCCCACTTAAGATGCCAGTCACAAATCCAGGTTGTTAACCATACAGGCGTACCTCTTTTTTTTTTTCAGGCGTACCTCTTTTTATTGTACTTTGCTTTATTGTGCTTCACAGATACTGTTTTTTTCTTTCTTTTTTGTTTTCTTTAACAAATTGAAAGTTTGTGGCAACCCTGTGTTCAGTAAGTCTATCAGTACAATTTTTCCAGCAGCATTTCCTTACTTTGTGTCTCTGTCACATTTCCCTGGTTCTTGGAACACTTCAGTCTTTTTCACTCTCATTATTTGTCAGGGTGATCTGTGATCAGTGATCTTTGATGCTACTATTGTAATTGTTTTGTGGCACCACTGCACCCATGTATGATGGTGAACTTAACCGAGAAATGTGTGTTGTGACTGCTCCAACTGGCCGTTCCCCATCTCTCTCCCTCTCCTCAGGCTTCCCTATTCCCTGACACACAGCAATATTGGAATTAAGCCAATTAGTAACCCTATAATGGCCTCTTAAGTATTCAAGTGAAAGGAAGAGTTACACATCTCTCACTTTAAATCAAAAGCTAGAAATGATTAAGCTAAGTGAGAAAGGCATGTTGAAAGCTGAGATAGGCTGAAAGGTAGGCCTCTTGGATCAAATAGCCAAATTGTGAATGTAAACGAAAAGTACATGAAAGGAATTGAAAGTGCTACTCCAGTGAATACAAGAATGAGAAAAAAGTGAAAGAGCCTTATTGCTGATATGGAGAAAGTTTTAGTAGTCTGGATAGAAGATCAAACCAGTCGCAACATTCCCGTAAGCCAGAGCCTAATCCAGAGCAAGGCCCTAACGCTTCAATCCTGTGAAGGCTGAGAGAGGTGAGGAAGCTACAGAAGAAAAGTTTGAAGCTGGCAGAGGTTGGTTCATGAGGTTTAAGGAAAGAAGCTGTCATCATAACATAAAAGTGAAGCAGCAGGTGCTGATGTAGAAGCTGCAGCAAGTTATCCAGAAGATCTAGCTAAGATCATTAATGAAGGTGGCTACATAAACAACAGATTTTCAGTGTAGACAAAACGGCCTTATATTGGAAAAGGAGGCCATCTAGTACTTTTCATAGCTAGAGAGGAGAAGTCAATGCCTGGCTTCAAAGCTTCAAAGGACAGGCTTCCTCTCCTGTTAGGGGCTAATGCAGGTAGTGACTTTCAGTTGAAGCCAATGCTTATCTACCATGGTGAAAATCCTAGGGCCCTTAAGAATTATGCTAAGTTTACTCTTCCTGTGCTCTATAAATGGAACAACAAAGCCTGGATGACAGCACAAGTGTTTACAACATGGTTTAATGAATATTTTAAGCTCCCTGCTGAGACCTACCACTCAGAAAAAGAGATTCCTTTCAAAATATTACTGCTCACTGACAATGCACCTGGTTGCCCAAGAGCTCTGATGGAGTTGTACATCAAGTTTAATGTTGTTTACATGCCTGCTAATACAACATTCATTCTGCAGCCCATGGATCAAGGAGTAATTTCAACTATCAAGTCTTTTTTTTTTTTTTCAAGTCTTATTTTATAAGAAATACATTTTGTAATACTATAGCTACCATAGATAATGATTCCTCTGATGATTTGGGCAAAGTAAATTGGAAACCTTCTGGCAAGGATTCACCATTCTAGATGCCATTAAGAACATTCATGATTCATGGGAAGAGGTCAACATATTAACATTAATAGAAGTTTGGAAGAAGTTGATTCTAACCCTCATGGATGACTTGGAGGGGTTCAGGACTTCAGTGGAGGAAGTAATTGCACGTGTGGAAATAGCAAGAGAACTAGAATTAGAAGTGGAGCTTGAAGATATGACTGAATTGCTGCAGTCTCATGGTAAAACTTTAACGGATGAGGAGTTGCTTCTTATGGGTGAGCAAAGGAAGTGGTTTTTGAGGTGGAATCTACTGGTGAAGATTGCTGTGAAGATTGTTGAAATGAAAACAAATGATGTAAAATATTACATAAACTTAGTTAATAAAGCAGTGGCAGGGTTGAGAAAAATGACTCTAATTTTGAAAGAAGTTCTACTGTGAGTAAAATGCTATCAAACAGTATTGCCTGCTACAGAGAAATCATTTGTGAAAGGAAGAGAAGGAAGAGTCGGTGATCTGCCAAACTTCATTGTTGTCTTATTTTAAGAAATTGCCACAGCGCCCCAACTTCATCAAACACCACGCTGATCAGTGAGCTGCCATCAACATGGAGGCAGGACCCTCCACCAGCAGCAAGATTACAATTTGCTGAAGGCTCAGAAGATGCTTAGCATTTTTTTTTAGCAATAAAGCAGTTTTAAATTAAGGTATATACATTTTTTTAAGACAATGCTATTGCACGCTTCATAGACTATAGTATAGTGTAAACATAACTTTTATATGCACTGGGAAACCAAAAAATTCATGTGACTCGCTTTATTGCTGTGGTCTGGGGACCGAACCCACAATATCTCCAAGGTATGCCTGTACTTCTGACCAACTGGCTATAAATCAGAGGTTCCCGTGACCCGCTCCTTGGGTTCAATTAATTTGCTAGAGTGGCTCACAGAACTCAGAGAAACATTTTACTTACTTAGATTATCAGTTTATTATAAAAGGCTCAGGAACAGCTGGCTGGAAGGGTAAGGTATGAAGGGGCAAGGAGCTTCCATGCCCTCTCCTAGTGCCACTCTAGACCAATCTCCACGTTTACCAACTGGAAGCTCTAGATAAAGCAGCGGCAGCATTGAGAGTGGAGATATGCTGGACGTTGAGTTCAATTGCCAATGGCCAGTGTCAAGAGTGGGACTGAAAGTTCCAACCCTCTAATCACATGGTTGGCTCCACTGGCAGCCAGCCCGCATCCTTAGGTGTGGTCCAAAACTCACCTCATTAACATAACGAAAGACACTTTTCTCCCTCTCATCACCTTGGAAATTCCAAGGGTTTTAGGAACTTTGTGCCAGGAAAGGAGATGAAGACCAAATATAAATTTCTTATCACAATATCACACCTTCCCACTAGTTCAGCTAGATTGTGGCTGTATTGGATTAAGTTGACTGTGAGTCTATAAGGTAAAGGGTGAGAGCCCTACTGTCACTTTCAGCTTTTGTCATTACACAGTGACTGTCCAAAAGAGTGTGTGGAGGAAATCTCAGGAGGAGGAGACACCTTGAACTGGCACAATTGTGCAATCATTTCCCGACAGATCGTTCTAGGGCACGTTACAGCAATCCTCATTTACCGAAAGGGTAACAGAATTTTCTAGCATTAAAACAACCCCCCCCACCGAAACCCCACATCATCTGAATTTATTTTCTAAGGAAAACAAACAAAAATCCCATTCAGTTAAACATTTAAATTTGAACAGTCTACTTGGATATTAGGTGGTGTTTTCAAATACAACTTGTAATCTTTCACTTGCCTAAAAATGATAGATTGATTCATGGTTGCCTCACTTTTATTTTTGCATCCAGACTTGACTGGTGTTTAACAGGGCTTCAGGGTATCATAATGGCGGAGGGCTTGGGTTTGTCGACTGAAAAAAAAGAAGCACAATGTGAGAATTGTGAGGTTTTTTTGTTTGTTTTTTTGCGGTACGTGGGCCTCTCACTGTTGTGGCCTCTCCCGTTGCAGAGCACAGGCTCCAGACGTGCAGGCTCAGCGGCCATGGCTCACTGGCCCAGCCACTCCGCAGCATGTGGGATCTTCCCAGACCGGGGCACGAACCCGTGTCTCCTGCATCGGCAGGCGGACTCTCAACCACTGCGCCGCCAGGGAAGCCCATGAGTTAAGTTTTATTTGGGGCAAAATGAGGACTACTGCCCGGAGACTGCATTTCAGATAGCTCTGAGAAACTGCTCCAAAGAGGTTGGGGGAAGGCCAGTGCTGTAAATGATTATAGTGAAGGGGGGTGGTGCGTGCAGTCAAGCATGCAGTTGGACAGAGGCTTGCTGCTAGTCAGGAGGAGCAGATGTCACAGTTAATAATTTTAGTTCTTTTCTAGATGTGAGTAGATGCAAGAATTGGAGCTCATAAGATCTTCTCCTGAAAATATCTAACTATGTGAAGACCTGTTTTGCCAGTTTTTCCCAGATCACAGAGTGCCGCATTCCTGATCTCCACCCTGACCTCCTTTCAGGGGGTGTTGAAGGTCAGCAGCCACAGTGGTTCATGATTCAGTCCTCGTAGAGGTAGATGACAATGCCAAATTTTAGTTGGCAGGTTCTGAGGCAGACTGGCTTTGAATGTCTGCTCTTTATCTAGATGACCTTAGGTGAGTTCCTTTGTTTCTCCAAGTTTCAGCTTCCTCATCTGTCAAATATGGATAATAGCAGCAGTCCCCTTGGGGGTAGTTTGAGGATTAAATGAGGTAATGAATGTGAACCAGAGCTACGTCATGGTGACAATTAAATGAGACTAAAATGCAGAGCATGCTGCCTGTGGCATAGTGTCTGGGTAATAAATATTAGTTGTCGTTTGAAAGATTTGGAATATCGTTTCACCCAGTAGTGATCAGACCCGTGTACACTGGTTTTCATGAATAAAAGACGGTGGGAAGACCAAAATTGAAATAATTTCCTTGCATGTATTTAATTTGTCACTGCCCTGACCAAGGCTCAAAACCTTGTCGTCATCCTTGCCCCCTTCCTCAACCCTCACTTCCAATTACTAGGTAAATTCCCTCAATTCTACATTGGTGGTGTTTTCCGTTAGTCATTTATTTTTCCATTCTCTATTGCCACCATCCCACATTCTCATTACTTCTTGCCAAGACAATTACATCAGTCTTACGGGAACTTTCTTCACTTCTGTTAAAAAAACAAAATTCAACAGTACATTTGAAGGCCTAGTTGGCTTTATTCAACAACTCATGAATCAAACAGCATCACACCTAGCAAGTAGAAGAGTGCTCTGAGTGGGTGTACGAAACGGAGAGCTTTTATAGGAAGAAGGGTGGGACAAGACAAAAGAAAAAAGATTATTTCTAGGTCAGGATATCTTCTTTTGGGGGGAAAGGGATCATCAAAACTTTTATCATGCATGTTACCTCTTCTGGGGGTGGGGCGTGGATGGAGAGGGCCCACATGCAGATTACCTCTTCGGTGCTGACCAGAAAATTCCACTGGTTAAGATTACATTTCTGGGGAGGGTTGAAACTGCAACTAAGTCAAGTATTAAGTCTAGGCTTGGTATCACGGGAGCACAAGTGGCACCATTTGGGGCCTGTGGTTTTCTCGTTAACACTTCTAAAGACTGCCTTCCCCACCACCACTGAGTCTCAGCACATCACAATGGAACCAGCATTAGGTACCACCCAGTCAAGTGATTCACGAACTTGCCATGCATCAGAATCATCACAGGAGCTCGTTAAAAATACAGACGCTGGGATCCTGCCCCAGACCTGGAACTTGTAGATCTAAGGACTAATTTAACCTCCTTCAGCTTGTCTCCTACCCCCACGTTATTCCTAAATTTAGATGTAGAGTTATCCTAGTATGTAGATAAACCTAGGCCCCTGAGAAAGAGTGATTCCCTGGGTCTCAAGGGAAGTTAATTGGAGATATATTGTCAGAATCCTTGTCCTCTGAGGCATAGCCTTAAGCCACTTCCCAATCAGAAACTTTCGGTGGCTCTCCTCTGCTTTCAAAATAAAGCCCAAATCCTTGAGATTGACATTTAAACTGATGAAACAAAATTATTTTAAGGCAGGACAAGAACAAAATCTCACGTAAAATGTTCTCTGCTTTTTGAACCACTATCCCCTCCCCTTTAGTATACATTGTGCATCTGTACTACACATTAACTAGGTTCCCTTAAAAGACACAGGAATGCCTACTTGCCAAGAAGAAAAAAAAAAGCAATTTCCTCCTGGCATCAGCAAGGTAACTTTTTTTTTTTAATTATTTTTATTTATTTATTTTTTGTGTGTGGTACGCGGGCCTCTCACTGTTGTGACCTCTCCCGTTGCGGAGCACAGGCTCCGGACGCTCAGGCTCAGCGGCCATGGCTCACGGGCCCAGCCGCTCCGTGGCATGTGGGATCTTCCTGGACCAGGGCACGAACCCGCGTCCCCTGTGTCGGCAGGCAGACTCTCAACCACTGCGCCACCAGGGAAGCCCCCAGGGAAGCCCCCAGGGAAGCCCCCAGCAAGGTAACTCTTTAGGAATTAACGTTTCCTTTTAATCCTGTAAGGAGTCACAATGACCCACTGCTTGCCTGTTGGACTACATAGTCAATATGTCACTTTGATGTATAACCCTTTGCCTCAAAAACTTATATAACTGCTTTGACCTCTAATGGGTGGAACGGCTTGCAGGATCTTAGTTCCCTGACCAGGGATCGAACCCGCGTCCTTGGCTGTGAAAGAGCAGAGTCCTAACCACTGGACCACCAGGGAATTCCCCTCAGA